>NW_015505764.1:249021-294939 GCF_001515645.1 Sinocyclocheilus grahami | reverse complement strand
TATATTATATATACAGGTTAAAGAGAACAGTATTTATTTAAAATAGAAATCAGTTGTAATATAAAAATCTATTTAATGCAACCTTACTGGAATGATTTTATGACCCTAGACTTTTGCATGTATTTTAAGTGTACATTTTTAGAAGTGTTATGTTTCCATTGTGCTATAATGAATGAAACCTAGGTTTAGGATGGGGATGCTTACAGTAGGTTATAAAAACTCTACGAAAAAACTGTAAATAGGTTAACAGTACGTTCCTGTATCATATACAGGGAAAAACCAGACATTTCATGTAATTTTACAGTAACATACTGTTAATTGTACAGTTTTTAGAAGTAAAAAAGAACAAATCAGTCAAAAGTTGTAAACTCCCAGAATTCCTTGTGTGAAACTCCACATTTGAAAATATTTTGTTTAAATAATCATGTTTCTTAATAGTTTTTGTTATGTACATTTGAGTTTTGTTGTAATATAAAAATCTATTTAATGCAACCTTACTGGAATGATTTTATGACCCTAGACTTTTGCATGTATTTTAAGTGTACATTTTAGAAGTGTTATGTTTCCATTGTGCTATAATGAATGAAACCTAGGTTTAGGATGGGGATGCTTACAGTAGGTATATATAATGAGCAATCGCTGTGCAAAAGCCAGTTTATTGACCAGTTTCTTGTGTCTTGCTTATTACACATTTCTAAAAGGTGCTATTGATAGATATGTTTTCCTGCCATACGAAACATTTACTTTAATGCAATATCATCAAGAATATAGGGTACATTTTTGTGTGGATCTGAAACCACCTACACTGTAAAAAATTCAATTTTAACTGGAAAATGTTATAAAAACTCTACGAAAAAAACTGTAAATAGGTTAACAGTACGTTCCTGTATCATATACAGGGAAAAACCAGACATTTCATGTAATTTTACAGTAACATACTGTTAATTGTACAGTTTTTAGAAGTAAAAAAGAACAAATCAGTCAAAAGTTGTAAACTCCCAGAATTCCTTGTGTGAAACTCCACATTTGAAAATATTTTGTTTAAATAATCATGTTTCTTAATAGTTTTTGTTATGTACATTTGAGTTTTTTCGTTACATTTTCTGTTGTTCAATTAATGTTTATTGCATTATGTAAGTGTCATGTGTTACCGTGTTGGTGTTTTGTGTTTGCGTGAATGCAGCTTCTGTATATTAGTAAATATTTCTGCTTGTGGAATTGCTACTTACTTTTTGCTGGCTTTCTCTTTTATCACATGCATTATTATGATGGTTATCAGTATATGTTAAAGGTACAAAACAGATTTTAGTAGAAGTGTGCATTATTTAATTTACTGGTTTACATTCAAATTTTTGTTGTTTAGTTGTTTGTAAACTACAGTTTTATACTGTAAAATGTACAGTTTTTACTGTGAATGTGTTTACAGTTTTTCTGTGGGTTTTTTTTACAATTTTTTTTACAGTGTAACATGTTGACATCCTGGCAGATGCTATGAGGATAGGTTAAAGTGAGGCATGGCATTTATATGATATGTTTGCAAGCTGACACACTTATTAGGTTGTGTTTCCAGGCTCTGTGTTTGTTTGAAGTGAAGTGAGCACTCCATGACACACTTTAAGTCGAGTGGTGGCCACAATAATCCTACTTGATCAGAAAAAGTGGATTTACAGAGTTTTAACCGCAATGTCCCAGTTAGCCCTGCCGATTAAAGCCAACCCCCTGTCCTCTGCCAGCTTTTATCTTTCAATTCATTCATCCATCCATCCGTTTATCCCTGCATCTTTCCATTTCAGTGCATCTAAAGCTCATCAGAACTATTTAGCCTCTGGCCTAGGCTAAATTTGTGATGATATATTTGGTTTCAAACACACACCGTTACATCATAGGAGTTCATTGCATGCACCATTGTAAAAATTGCCATTATATACAGTGGGATGCGCCATATATTGTGACAATGGCAAATCAGATATGTTTAAAGTAACTAGTGGAAATATATCACTAGATGTCATGGCTCTCTGTGTAACACCCAATGCACACTGCAAGCGAGCGTCATGACAAAACTAGAACACTCCCATTATAATCAACAAGGCATAGACAAGGTGTAAATAAGAGATTTATTTTATTATATTAATGTAGATTATAATGGGAGCATTCGTAGGAGAACTGCAGGGATCAAACAGTCATATGAGTGACAGCTTCAGTGATTATAATGGGACAGATCTAATACTGCGGTGTTGCTTGGTTCTGTGTAATTTGTTGGGAATCTGAATAACAAATTTAGTTTTTCATTCTGCCTATCATTTTCAGCCAATTCAGAGACATCATTGCACGTGTTTATATATATATATATATATATATATATATATACTGTATATACAATTGGCTATATATAAAATAATAAATGGATAAAATAAATAAATAGCTGGTTGTTTTTTTTTATATATTTTTGCGTTGTTCCTTCCTTCAACATAATCTGCTTTTAATTTGCACATGGCACATCATGCATTGGAAAAATTCTGTTTGTTAATTGGACCTTGGTATTTCAGTTGTCAGTTATTTTCAATTCATTAACTTATTAGAAGTAAAAGACCAGTACATGACAATCAACATTTATAATTTGAGAACATCTGTCAGTCAAACGTTTGGTGGTAAAGGCTAAAGTGCAAGTACACAGTTCGTTCCGACGATAAACTTATTTTGGCATTTATAATCTAATGGAGATATACAGTTGTTCATTTCGTTTTGTTAGGTAAGTTTGTAGTAGTAATTTGATGGGTGGCAGTTTAGCTCATTTGGCAGTTATTTAATTAACTCCACTAATCTGAGTGCGTGTTTGTGTGTGTATTTATGTGCCTGGTTGTTTGTGTGTGTATGAGGTCTGAAGAGAAGGTCAAGAGTGTAACTATAGAGCCAGATCAGCCTCAAAAATAATACATTTACAAAACAAAATTCATAAATGCACAGCACAATTTACATTTACAAAATCCGATTCGTAAATTCAAAACACAATTCATAAATACACAAGTAAAAGCATAAATATTTCTCCAAATGCTCACAACAAATGCATCTTACCTAAATAAATTGAAAAGGTTTACACAAATATGTATATATCAAGTTCTTGAATTAATTTTTCCATCACACATTTATGAATGATGTTACATGTATTTATGGATCATTGAATCTGCATTTGCAAATTGTCACGCGTGCGTGGACTGCTTTGAATTTGTGTGCGCTATTTTCGAGACCTTCCTGACAGGTTAAGATTCATAAATATATTTTTTTGGAGGATGTTCTGTTCAGCCAATCGTGGTGAGCTTTTAATCCACCGATCAAAACGCTCCTTACTGAACAGACTCAAGAAGCTCAACGCTGCGCTTGTACTGTGCATTGTTTCCATGATCGGGTCCTTGATGTAAAGACATTTTAATGGGTACTCTTTTTTTTTATTTAAGAAAAACAATTATGTAATGTGTTCTGTTGTTGTTGTTATTAGTAGTAGTAGTATCAGGTTCGCAAGTAGCTTTTGATCAGGCATTAAAAAAAGCTACCACCACCTAAGGGAGATTTCGAACACAGAGCGGAGAGATTTCAGCATGGAGGATGAAAATCAGACTCAATCAGTGAGTAAAGTCGTTTTTTATCTGATGGCATTTTCCTATGATTATTGCTAGTCGCGATGGTAACTTTAGAACCCACTGACTACAAACCGTATTTAAAATTACTCAATAGTTTATCATCGAAATCATTGTTTTATTGATTGTTTATCGCCCATTCATCCTGTGATTACTAAAGTGTTCCTACAAACACCAGTTGATCATGGAACAATGCACAGTACAAGCGCAGCGTTGAGCTTCTTGAGTCTGTTCAGTTAGGAAAATACCGCACACAAATTCAAAGCAGTCTACACTCGTGTGACAATTTGCAAATGCAGATTCAACGATCCATAAATACATGTAACATCATTCATAAATGTGTGATGGAAATTAATTCAAGAACTTGATATTTACATATTTGTGTAAACCTTTTCAATTTATTTAGGTAAGATGCATTTGTGTGAGCATTTGGGGAAATATTTATGCTTTTACTTGTGTATTTATGAATTGGGTTTTGAATTTACGAATCGGATTTTGTAAATGTAAATTGTGCTGTGCATTTATGAATTTTGTTTTGTAAATGTATTATTTTTGAGGCTGATCTGGCTCCATAGTAACAGCTGCTGCTGCCCAGTCTACTGCACAGGAAGCAGCATGTTTCATAAAGGTGCAGCGCCAGTGTGCTGCATTGCAGCATGCATAAACATTGAGAATTTTTTTTCCTTTTAAGAATCTGTGTACAGTGTGATCAGGCTCAGTGTCGGTCAAATTTAACCTCTTTAGCATTGCATTTGAGGTTCACTTAAGGATTGCTTTCTCTCTGGAGAGAACCTCTCATCATTATTAAGCCGCCATTGTAATTTTCACACACTTGCACATGTGTTTAGGCCTATGTAATGGGGTGGGATCTGTTTATTAGTATGAAACAAAAACAGGGAAGCAGAAAAGCCTTTAATATATGTATGTGTATGTATATGTGTGTGTGTGTGTGCATATATATATATATATATATATATATATATATATATATATATATATATATATATACTGTATAAATATTGTTAAATGCTTTGTGATCAGATGTTTTTCAAGTGTTGCTGCCAATACTTTGATATAGATTCCAGGCTCGTTGTATTGAATGACATGTGTATCGTTTTATGTCAGGAATTTGTGATTGAAAGTCCTGCAAATGTCTGATGGCAGACCGCTGAAATACAGCATCTCTGTCAGACCAACAGCACAATATGCAAGACATGCAATGACACAAGACACCACACAGCATGACAAAAAGTGTACTTTAAAAGTTTGATTTCTGTCAGACAAAAGCAATAATTCATCTTTTCAAAATGTAATTTAAAAGTTTTAGTCCATCTGAAATTGCACCAGTGCAAAGTTGGACTAACAGACCTACACAGTCGATTGAAGCTCGACTTTGTCCAGCATTTTATTATTAGTCCAGTGACCTTGTATGTTCCTGTATGTATGGGGGTCATCACCTTGACAAACAGCCCAAGTGTTGTGGTTAATACTGCTACTGTATTTACTGCCATGATCTTTGACCCGTGCAACCCTGGATAGACACCCGCACTGAATCAGATATAAAACCATCGGTGTTGTATTCGTTTTTAAAGCAGAACTAGAGTATGAACTATGTAATCCTCGCTCTGTGCTGCTCTCCCAGCCGCACATACATCGCTTCTAGATTGATCTTGCACATTGACTCATAATATAAACCTCTTACTGCTTTGACTGGTCAGCCACGTGATCGTGCGTTTACCAATGGCATAAGACAGAAAAGACTAGGCTGTTACATGACTGGAAAAGCCCCTTTGAGCTGCTGTCTGGAACATACTAGCACATGGGACACAAACAAAAACATGGTGCGTTTCTTTTGGCATTGTTCAACAAAACTGTGTTATTGTGTTTCAGCTGTTAGATGAAGAAGGTCTTAGAATTCTTGTTGAAGTATGTTTTTGGTTGGGTTAAAAAAGTGAAATGGACCTTGGATAATGGATAAAGGCAGTGTTTTGAATGTCATAGACAGTGAAATCTAGAAGATGACCTCTTGATAATGGCCCCATCTTGAATTCCTCCACCATCTTCTGTGTCCAGATGGAGGAAGAAAGTGTAGACAGTTATGGTGAATGACTCAGTCAGAACTCTGAGAATGGATGGATGGATATTGTGGTGGATGGATGGATGGATGGATGGATATTGTGGATGGATGGTAGATGGTAGATTGTAGATGGATGAATGATGGAGAGATATTTTAGATGGATAAATGAGGGATAGATATTGTAAAAGGATGGGCGGATGGGTGGGTGGGTGGGTGTGGTGGATGGATAGATATTGTGAACGGATGAATGAATGATGGATAGATATTGAAGATGGCTGGGCGAGTGGATGGATTGATTTTGTTGATCAGTGGATGGATATTGTAGATGTATAGACAAATAGATGAGCGAACAAATGTATTGCACACAAGTTATTGCATGGACAGTATTAAATGTACACACATTATAGTATTGAATTACACACAAGAGGAGCAGAAGAGTTGAAAACCTAAAGAAGAGTTAAGGATTGTGAACGTGCTGTTAGGAGTTTGGTCTGTGACTCCTCTGTCTGCAGCTACTGGTTGAGCTGGTCAAACTGCAGGCAGGAGCTGGAAATAAAAGACTTATTCAAAAAAGTAATTTATTCTACCTGAGTGCTGCTCACTCTCTCTCATTCACTGGCCTGTTATTTCTGATAATCATAAGCTTTCAAAGCAGAACAATGTTCATCATTCCTTCTCTCTTTAGTAGCGGCATATGATTGCAACTGTCATCCAATGTGACGCGTTCAAATAGGAGCAATTTAAAGGCGTATACATTGGGCCGCACTACCACTGAAAGTCCAGAACCATCTGGAACAATCTGATCAAATGAAGCTCCCACGGTTCCTTTGTCTCCTCATTGAAATAAAAAAAGACGGCTGTTCTTGGAAAGTGTCGTAGAGATGAGCACTATTATGCTCGGAGTGATGAACACTATTATGCTCAGGTCTGGAATGGAGATGTGTGTCCTCCGAATGAGCGGACAAACAGAAAATCATCCAGTGTCAACTAAGTTTTAATTCTCAAGCTCACTGTGGCTATGTACATAATTGTAACGGGGCTGACGAGACGTGAGACGTGCGGATCCATCTGCAAGCTTTTAATAGAGAGACGTGGTAAACCGGCAGGGTCAAACAATGGCAAACAGGTATATGGCGGGCAAAACACAAGAATAGTCCTAGGGCTAGCGTAGGTCACCGATCGGCAGACAGAATCACAGGGGCGAGATGAGAGGGAAAAAAACAGGAAAACAGGCAAAGATCAAAAGCCGCAAAAACAGGCAAGGCAAGGCAAAACAAGGAAAACACGGAGACTCGGAAAGGGGTACAGGCTAAACAATACTCAGCAGAGAAATGTGGTTAGAGTGGGTGTTATATAGTGAGTGAGGTGATTAGAAATAGCTGTGTGCAATCAGTGCAGTGTTTTGGCAAAATAAAAAAAAAGTATGAATTTCTTTAAAGTTCAATGGGAAAATAATATTAGAGCAATAGATACGCAATAAAAAAAAATTAACAGACAAATTATACATAATATCCAGATAATCTACTACATTAATGTGTTATATTTGCAGTAATAGTCAGTCAGAACATACTGCATGGAATACTACATTATAATTAATATTTTTTAAATCATTAGTTTAGAAAATTTTAAAAATATCTTCAATATCTTTCTTAAATATTTTTCAACTATCTATTTATCTATCTATCTGTCTATCTATAAATAGTTTTTTTCTATTGTTTTAAACATTAAATATTAAAATGTACTGTGATTTGCCCAAAAAATACCCTTAAAAATAATTTTATTATAAAAGTTATATTTTCTCAAAACATGCTCTTTATTGTCTTACACTATTTTACTGGACAGCATTTTACTGGACAAAAATACTCATTAAGAATAATATTTTTTGCAGTGTTACTTCCATTTCCATTATGACGAATTAACAGAAAGTTTGTATTGGCTTGGATATCCTTCCCAAGTCATTATTTGATTGATTTGCCTAAAAACATTTTAAAATGAAATTAGATGAATTGCTCTTTGCAGCCTAAAAGTTTTCTTCCATAATCTGACGTTTAAAACTTTTTTTTAAGTGGGAATAACATTGCACAGATTTTTCGCAATAAGACCAAGAACATACTCTTTAATGGTTAGTTCACCCCAAAATTTAAATTAACCTGTGTTTTACTCACCCTCAAAGCATCCTAGGTATATGTGACTTTCTTCTTTCAGATGAATCCAATCGGAGTTATATAAAAAATTGTCCTGGCCCCTCCAAGCCTTTCAATGGGGGGGAAAGCGGGTGTTTGTTCTCAACAGTTCAGAAGACATGAAATAAAGTGTGCGCATCCGTAATAAAACTCCCCTCACACGGCTCCTGGGGGGTGAATAAAGGCCTCCTGTAGCGAATCCATGCATTTGTGTAAGATAAATATCCATATTTCACGAATTAGAAGCACAAAACAAGGATCTGTAAAGAAAGATGTCGGAGGATTTCGGTATAAGCCAAGAGAAGACTCCTTTGCTAAAGTAAGGAAACTTTGCTTCCTTTGCTCCTGCATTTCTTAGAGGCGTGCGCACGACGCATACGTACTACGTCATCCACCTGAACGTCTTCCGCATACCACAGTCAGTGGAAGTGAGAAAAAAGTGTTTATTACATTTGTAATATGGATATTTATCTTACAAAACTGCATGGATCTGCTACAGGAGGCCTTTATTCACCCCTCGGAGCCGTGTGAGGGATGTTTTATTACCCCCATTGAAAGGCTTGGAGGGGCCAGGACAATTTTTAGTATAACTCCAATTGGATTCGTCTGAAAGTAAGAAGTCACATACACCTAGGATGCTTCGAGGTTGAGTAAAACACAGTCTAATTTTCATTTTTGGGTGAACTAACCCTTTAAAAGTGAATTGGATCAATTTTGGTTTCACAATAACTTTAAAGGTGAAATCGATTAATTGCGCTGTTTAAAATGTTGCGAGTGTTTAAAATAATCACAGACAAAATGCTTATAGACATAATTCATAAAAAGAATACCAATTCAGGGTCAAATCAACTGACTGCGGCTCCTGTTCTGAAACTAATTAATATGAGGCAGTCATCTCTGCGTATGCTTGGATGGTTTTATCCCGGCTCACTTTCAGAAAGCAAACAGATGTCCCACCAGAGCCAAAACATGACGTGAATTTCAGATGAACCTGTGGATTACGACTCGGGTCAAACGCCGGTCTTTTGTGCACTTTTGAAGGAATGAACTATTGAACTGAATTTTAATGCTGCTTCTGCTGAGCTGTGCCATTGTGATTTGGCAAATATTCAGGTCTCTCTTGAATAAATCCAAGATAAATACGATTATTTAGCTTTTAACGTTTTTGGTATTTCTCATTCGTTCAAGCACCAACTAGTCCAGTTTCCCCTTTCCATCTCTCAGTCTCATCGTGATCGCTCCCAGCCCAGATTGTACACAGTCATGCCAGGATGATACCCGCTGACTGCTGATGGGATGTAAGGGTGACGTTTTCACGCCAGCTGCCCTGTGCCAGCGCAGACCGACTGGTGGATGGGAGGTGTTGGAGTGGAACGTGTGAAAATCCACGGGTCGACCTAGAAAAAAGCGCCGGGAGCCCAGACCACCATCTGAACCAAGAGTCACCCATATGAGCCATTAAAGTCCATACTGTAAATCTCTTCTGAACTCTTCATGTTGCCTGTCTCTCATACATGGCTCACGGCTTTTAAGCAGCAAATGTTTCATAAACACGTCCTCTCCTGTGACCTTGTCCCCCAGTGCCAGTGATATGAGTCTGCACAGATGTGCCCTGTTTCTGTCCTCTGGTCCCTGGCAGCAGCAGCAGATGTCTTGTGAGGGTAGACCTGGCCACTGCGCAATGAGATGACCCCTACAGCACATATACTAGTACTAAATATAAAGTGGAATCCAAAAGTTTGCTTTTGAAGACCACAAATGAAAAAGCTTTTTAATCATGTGATGAGCTACAAAGGCAGTGTCAAGAGAGATGCACCTGCAAAGTAATGTTTGCTGCTCAGTCATTGTACACTTGTGCTTTGCATTGCGGTTTGTATATGGATCCGGTGCAGTAGTACGCTTTGCACATTAAAGCTTAAAAAATACCAAGTGGGGTATTTCTGATGTATTTTATGTCAGAACATTGAGTTTGAGATGGTGGAACCAGAACTGCTAAAATGCTAACTTATTTCTGTGTTTAGCCCTTTAGTACTGCCTACTATTTTTTTTCCAGATGTTTAGATGCATTATGCAATTCCAAAAAAAAAAATCGGTATAGTATTTAGAATAGTAATGTTAAATTGTCACATGACCTCACTATTTTGCATATCTACTTTTGACTGTCCAAATAAATAGTCAAAAATTAGATCACAATTGGTATTGTTTCAAGTTTATTCATCACACTGGAAATGGAATATTTGAGGGGATTGCATGGTGGAATACAATATTCCACACAATATGCTTTGGTTGTAAATAAAAGCATTAACACTACTAACTTTAGCTTTTTTAATGACATTGTAGCTTTTCCAGTAACAAGCTTTTTTTTTTAAAAAAATGATGTCTCATCAGAAAATTTGGGCAGAAATGCAGGTTGCATGCAAAGAGCTGTGCGGAGTGACAGTCAGTTTATAGAAAGAAGACAGTTGTACATCAGAGTGTTATGTAACAGGGAATGTCAGGTAAAGTAACCTCATTTCATCTGCTCTCACGTGAACTCCAGTTCTTCTGTTACACTGTAGGTGATCAAACAGATGAATATGATGTTTCTCTTGTTTGTTTTAACTGAAAGTGATCACACAATTTTAATGTAACTCTGACCAAACGTTTGTTCAAGCCTAGAGCTGTTTACTCCAGTGCAGATGCAGTTTATTTCACAGCACTGCTGGGAAGCTGCTTTATCACTTTACCTGCTTTATGCAATGCAATTCCATTTAACAAAGTGTGGTTTAGAATGTTAGTCGGAAATTTTGATTCATAAATGCTGTCTATTTAAGTGTGTGCTTTTTTGCATTCATGTAAATTCCCGCTAGGTCAGACAGCTTCATGCATTTCTGAAGTAGCTACCGGTATTGGAGAGTAATTAAGTAGGAAGGCTACTAAGTAATTTTTTAGTAGTGTGTTAATAGTTTTATGGAACTTTCCGAGTAGCACACACATTACAGCCAACCACTTTTCTAAACTGTCCACTTTATTATATGTAGCAATGGAATCTAGTTGTATTTAGTGTAAACTTATCAGTTCAGTATTAATGCTGTCAGGATTCTTTCAGTTTAAAATGTTAAATTATATCTAATGTGCTGAAATTAAATTTTTCTGAAAATTTACTCATCCTCAGGTCATCCAAGTTTGTTTCTTCATTGGAACAGATTTGGAGAAATTTAGCATTACAATCCTCTGCAGTGAATGGGTGCCGTCAGAATGAGAGTCCAAACAACTGATAAAAAACATCACAATAACCCACAAGTAATCCACATGACTCCAGCCCATCAATTAATGTCTTGTGAGGCAAAAACCTGCATGTTTTTAAGTAATAAATCCATCATTAAGGTGTTTCAACTTTAAGCCATCAAAATATGATTCCATAATAACGCTTCCTCCAGAAATTCCTTCTCCTGTTGTCCTCTCACATCAAAATCCACCAACATATTTGTTTAGAACTGTTTTGGACTATTTTCACTTGTAAATAGTGCTTATTTGATCTGAGCATATTTCTCTCCTGAATTAAACTAGACAACTTTTTCACAGCAGAAAGCAATATTATGGATAGAGGGCTCGTATTTTAGCTGAAAGCAACAATTTGAAGATTGAAACATCTTCACAAAACATTAATTGATGGACTGGAGTGGTGTGGATTACTTGTGGATTATTGTGATGTTTTTATCAGCTGTTTGGACTCTCATTCTGACGGCACCCATTCACTGCAGAGGATCCATTGGTGAGCAAGTGATATAATGCTACATTTCTCCAAATCTTTTTTGATGAAGAAACAAACTCATCTATATTTTGGATGGCCTGAGGGTGAGTCAGTATTCATTTTTGGATGAACTATTCCTTTAACAATTTAGATAGCTAGTCTTTATTACAATATAACATTTTGACTAAATCAGATCTTCTTGAGATAAAATGCTGTGTCATGTTTGCACTGTGAGGCTGTGTCAGGCTATATTATATCCCTCTCCTTGGCTGACTTGATTAAGCCATTAGGCTTTTGAAAAGCTGAGGCCTGTCAAGGCCAGTGTCCCATAGCTCTCTAATAAACGGCCACAAGGGCCCACTAGAGCTGCTTGTCTCCTCTAAATGATATGTCTTTTTCATGTCCTCATTTAGTTTCATTGCATGAAGTCTGCTCATGGTAATGGCGCCCGAGAGTATCTGTCATATTTGCCTTCAAAAATCGGTGCAACAAGCGGGCCGCAACACTGACGACAATCCTTCATGCAGAGATGTTCAGTTCCCTGTGCACACCAGATCTGAGTTTCACCCGGGCTCAAATCCATCTTTTCGAGCGAGATAAGCGTGCTCTGGCTTTGCCTGAATTCCCTGTTGTTTATGCATCTCTTGCCAAAGCATGTGACTACTATGCTAAATCTCAGAATATCTGGCAACACAACTCTCTCTGCATGGGGCATGAGGAAGAAGAGAACCAAATGCTAGCTCAGCTCTTCCTCTCTCTCCTTTACACATTAGTTGTAAGATAAAGTTGGAGGTACTGTAACACACACACAGAATCTCCTTCTGCTCCCCACTCACCGTGTCCCCGTCATACTCTGTTGGCCGTGATAAAGAGCAGCCACACTCACGGCCGCCATCAGCTGTGAGTGCTGTGAGTAGGGGATTCTAGGACGCTTTAGGGGTTCGAAAAAAATGGCCGGAGAGAAAGAGGTGTGGGTGAATCTCATGAAGCCTGTCCAGAACATGACCGGTGATATTTCACCCCAAATCAAAAGAAGAAATGGGGGGAAACACTGTTTTTAGTTTAAATAAAATAAAAACTATTATTTTAGGAACCATTAAGATTGTGTTGTTTGTGATATTGTGTTCAGGTTAAGCACATTTTATCTGCTGTTCTCGGTAATGTAGTGCAAAAAATCTCATTGTTGTTTTACAAGCTTGCATTAGGGAATTTGAATTGAAAGTCAAACATGTATATGTGTGTATTTATATATTTTTTAAATATTCATATTTATATATGCAAAACGGGCTTCCATGACCCCGACATGTTTTAATGATATTCACCCTTATACCATGGCATCTGTCTTCCGGTGACCTTGCGTGACCTCTACCATCTTCTGCTTAGCAGCTTAGGAGGGTTTCCAGGTTGTGGTTATTCTGACTTAGAAAACTGATTTTCTAATTATAGCTCGAGCAGTAAGCAGTGTTTTCATGGCAGATGTTCTGTACTGATTCAGTGCAGCCTCTGCGTCTGTGAATCACATAATCTACCCCTTAATTGAAGGAGAATGTTGTTTACATAAACACTCGAGCAGCGATGGCCGTTGCTGATGGTTAAAATACAGCTTCGGCATGAATACATTCTTCTAATCAGAGCAGAAGTCACGCGGCGAGGCGGCTGTGGTTATTATTGTTTGAAAGAAGGCTGGTGCTTTGTTTACATCTGGTGTTACAAAGACTGGAAGCTGGCCAGACCCTCCTCTACCCCTCACTGTCTTTCTGAGCTGTGAATAATAGATAAAGCCACGGCGATGATTGGCACCACATCTCAATCACATGGAGGAATGAAAGAGTGCCGCTCCAGCTAGTTAAGACGCACCTCACATCACAGCGAGAGCGGGGACCTCAGCAACGACTCGCCATTCGGCCCTCATTTCCAATTCAAAAGTGGCCATTTTGCATTCACATTAACAACAGGAGCATCTAAATGGAGAAATGAAAAGTGTGTCTGACTACAGGTGCATAAACAGTCTGACTGAACAAATCACAAACTAACTGCATGATTTTCTCTTGTAGTGTCATTGATTTTTCACTGATCTATTGAATCTTTGATTCAGTGATCTACATCATCCGACAAAAATGGTTATTATTTGACAAAATGAATCACTTTCAATGAACCAAATTTATGTCAAAAGGTTTTTTTCTTTTTAATGTTTTTGAAAGAAGTCTCTTATGCTCACCAGTCACCAAGGCTAGATTTATTTGATCAAAAATAGTTGAAATAGTAAAAATTATTACAAATCAATGCAACAGTTTTTTATTTTAATATATTTTAAAATGGCAAAATATATTTTGATGGCAAAGCTGAATCAGCAGCCATTAAAGTGACGTGATATGTGGCCAAGTATGGTGACCCATACTTGGAATTAGTGCTCTGCATTTTAACCCATCCAAAGTGCACACACACAGCAGTGAACACACACACACACCGTGAACACACACCCGGAGCAGTGGGCAGCCATTTTTGCTGCGGCGCCCGGGGAGCAGTTGGGGGTTCGGTGCCTTGCTCAAGGGCACCTCAGTCGTGGTATGGATGGTGGGAGAGAGAGCGCTGTACATTCACTCCACCCACCTACAATCCCTGCCGGTACGAGATGTGGCAGCGGTGGGATTACTCCAGTCTTCAGTGTCACATGGTCCTTCAGAATCATTCTAATATTCAGATTTTGTGTTCAATTGTTATCAATTATTATTGGTACTAAATTATTAATTGTATTTTTATCAATGTTGAAAATGGTTTTTGCTGCATGGTTTTTATGGATTCCACAAAAATTTAGTTTTTAACATTGGTAATAATGAGAATTGTGTATTTCTTTTCATTTCATTTCATAAATGCAGCCGTAGTCAGCATGAGAGACTTCTTTCAAAAACATTTTTAAAAATCTTAACTATTCCAAACTTTTGACCGTGTGTGTGTGCGCGCGCGTGTCTATATATTGGATGCAAAGCTAATAACACAATAAAAATAAAGCATCAATACACAAGTTTTAGCTAAAATTGTATTGTTTAAAAATAATACTTTTAGTTGGATTAAAGTATTTTTGTATGAAATATTGGTTACACTTTATTTTAAGATGTCCTTGTTACAGTGTTATTATACACAAGTACTGAGTAATATTAATTAACTACATGTACTTATATGGTTAGAGTTAGGATTTGGGTTTGGCTTAGGGTTACTTGCATGTAATTATGCATAATTAATTGTTATTATAGTAAGTACATGTAACATGTGTAACACGGGGCACCTTAAAATAAAGAGTTACACTTTACTTGAAGGGGTGTGCATAAGACTGACATGACACCTTCATAATCATGACATGACATATGTCATGAATATGAAGGGTTTTTTTATGCATGTTTATGACAACTGTCATTAAGTGTCATTCACTCAGTTATGTAATTTTTAATGCAAAGATGACATTGTTTGAGATGTCTTTGTTATGGGCTATGGTTAGGGGTAAGGGTAGGGGTAGAGTTAGGTCAAATAATGTCATATTTGCATTAAAAATGACATAACTGAGCGAATGACACTTAATGACAGTTGTCGTAAACATGCATACAACCTCCTTCATATTCATGACATGTGTCATGTCATGATTATGAAGGTGTCATGTCAGTCTTATGCACACCCCTTCAAGTAAAGTGTTACCAAATAAAGTGTTACCGAAATATTTATAGTCAACATCCCTCTCACTTTTTAATTGTAAAGTTAATCGCTGTACATTCAGGGATTGCCTACTGTTTGAGGTGACTGTTTTGGTGGATGAGTATTCTGTGTTTTTGAGCTGGTTGAGTTGGACTTTCGTGTAAAGTCTGGCCGCCTGGCTTCAGTTTTCTGGTTGACTTACTGCTGTGTGTTGGCTAACTAACTAGTCCTTGTTTTTGTTGGGCTTTCTTAACCGTGTAATCTTGCCAGCCGGTGTTTGTCTTCTGGCTGATTGCACATATTATGTAATGGTGAGCTGGTTTAAGAGAGAGAGACAGAGAGAGGGAGGGAACCGCACCTGGGGTCTGCCATCAGCATGCAGTCAGAGAGGTGCTGGAGGCTTCTTTGTGAGCTGTTTATTTAGACAGGTGTCTAAATGACATGCCCACACACACACACACCTCTGCAGGAAGATAGAATAATTTCATGTTTGTCTATAGACAAGTTTTTTTTTCAACTGATTATAAAGCAGTATATAATACGTAATCGTTTTTGACATGTGGGATCAATATTTCGCTCATAATGCTTTTTCCTTAACTTTTATGTAAGCAGTAGCCATATGTTTATGAAATTATCACATTGAGCATTGGTGCTTATGCCGGAAACATAGCTTTAAATCTACAATTAAATTGCAGTAAAATGTTTCTGAATTATAAATAATAATTTATTTAAAATATTAGAAAATTTTGTTTATGTATGTATATACAGTATATATATATCGAGAGAGAGAGAGTTTTACAAATATTTTTTGTCATATTATTTCTATTTTTGATTTATCACCAGTAGGTGGCACAGTTTTTAAGCTTTATAGGGACCCCCTTTTTTATAGTCCATAGGTCACCTGCCAAACTAGAATTTGAAAGCCCATCCAAACTTTCAGCACCCCTGCATTTTTACTGTTTATTTATTTCCTTTTTTTTCTTTTCAACAAATTTGTTACAGATACCAGTACGTGTGTAGCACTCCCGTTGTACCACGTTTAAATCCATTCCACAGTTTTCTCAAAAAATAATTCAGAAATGTGAAAAAGTCTGCAGATTCAATCTGACTCTTCATTACCTGGTTCTTTTACACATAACAGCACATGCTGTTTATCTGATTTCTCGTGCTGGCAGCGTTTCAGGATTGACCCCAAGATGATTGGCAGGATTCTTGGGAATGTTGTTTTGCTCTTCCAGGCTTTTTGTCTCAATCATGAGTCGAAATGGAAGGTGAAGGTGATTGACTGTTAGATCAAACAGTGAATTGATCTTGACTCCAGTCATCTGCCTTTCTTTCTTTAGGTTCACTACATGTTTTAAAGCAAATTACTTTAAAGATTAAAAATTTGCCTTGAGCGAAGAAATTAAACTTTTTCTTTATCTTGTTCAGTAGTTTTAATCCAAAATGACTCTCTTGAATAATGCAGCATTTTTACAATTCCAGAAATTTGGCAATATTTCAGTGTCCAGAAGGCAAATTTACTTTTTCTGCTTAAGCTGCACAATGAAACCTCATGCATGTACTATATGCCCTTTCTGTCTGAATTACTTACACCATGTTATCACGTTCTTTTAATCATATGGTTTTTTGAAGAACTTTAGAGTACCATTTAAATATGAGTATATGCAATAATTTAGTGTCAGTATATTAGTACCATAGTTTTACCATCTTATACCATCATCGTACCATAAAAGCCCCGCAGTATGATTTTAAAGGTTGAAAATGTCACATATCTTATCAAATAATACAAGCTGTGAACAGAGATTTAGCCACAAAACTTGTGTATGATAAAAAAAACTGAAAGATAAAACAGAAGCCACCAGTGTTTCTTTAAAAACCAAAACAAAAAGACATTTACAGTCTAATAACTCATTAGAAAAAAAAATTCAGTTTAGTTTTTTTTAATTATAAGAGTTACTGTATGTGTCACAAAGCTCAGTCACATATTGCACTCACCAAGAATCTGGGTCAAATTGTCACCCGTTGCCTCCATCTGTTGGCTTTTATGGTTGCATGATGCCATAATAATAGACTGGCAAAGAAAAGTGCTTCTCATGAGGATCTAATCATACACAAAATGTTTAGATGGAATCAATGAAGACAGGCCTTTAGCAGCACAAAATGTTTACAAGTGGTTTAAAGGCTCAGTTCTGCATGTCCTGTGCTGTTTCCTCTCAGACTAAAGAAGAAGTCCCAGTCGGTGGATATCGGCTCTCAAAGTTTTCCGGCGCGACTCATCCCGAGTCTGTCCTTAAACAGATCTTCACCACCTGTTGCCAAGACAACCACATCTGAGGTGCAAGAAAACAACACCACCAATACCCAGCGCCGTGGTCCGCGGTGCAGCGATCTGAAACGAGGATACACAATAGGTAAATGAGCATCAGGCTGTCTTCAGTATGGCAAGCTGTGTGTGTGTGTGTGTTTCTCTATCTCATGAGTTTCAGTTGAGCTTTATCTCTTTGTATGTGCATGAAGATGTTCACTTTGTAGGAGTGCTTAGAAAGTTCTGACACCCTCCTTTCTGCCTCCTCTCGTTCTCTCCTCTCCCATTCCTTTTCAGTCTCACTTTGTCCTCTTCCTCTTCTAATACTCTAATGTGAACTCTCATCTCTTTCTCTCCTTGCTCTCATCTCTGTATCCTCACTTTTCCTCTCCATCTCAAATTTGTCTCCCCTGTTTCGCCTTTTTCTCCTTGATCTCACGTCATGCATGTCTCCATTCTCATGTAGCTCCTCTCATTCTTCTCTCTCTTCTTTCTCTCATCTCATTCGGTTCCTTTTCTCTCCTGCCTCCTCGTTTCTCATCTAACTCAGCTTTCTCCTCTTTTTCCCCTTTCTCTCCTTGCTCTCATATCTTGTCTCTTCTCTTGTTCTTGTCTCCTCTTTGTCCTCTCTTCCTTATCTCTCTCTTTCTCCTCTGTTCTCCTAGATTTCAGTTCTTTGTCTCCTTTGTTTTTCCTCTCATTCCCGATCATTTGTTTTGCTCTCACCCGTCTCATCTCTTTCTCCTCTCTCTCTCTGTGTGCTCTCATACTGTATCTGTCTCTTCTCTCGTTCCCGTCTCATCTATCTCATCTCTTTCTCCTCGTTTTCATCTAGATATCATCTCTTTTTGCTTTCATCAATCTCATCTCTTGTCTCATTTTCTCATCTACAAAATTTCTCTTTCTTGTTCCCGGCTCTTACCCTCCTTGCTCTCATGTCTCTCTTTTCTTTCTTCTCTCATTCTCTTCTATCCATTTCTTCCCTGTCTCATCTTTCTCATTTTCACCTCAATGTCCTGCTTTTCATATCTGTCTCCATTCTTTCTCTTGTCTCTTTTTGCTCTCATCGCCATCTCCTTTCTTTCTCTCCTTGCTCTGGGTGTTTCCTCTTTCTCCTCTATTTCTTGTTGCTCATCTCTTTCTTCTCTATCCGTTCTCTGGCTCCTCTTTCTTTTCTGTTTCCAACAAACTTATATTACCATACTTAGAAGCTTTTCCTCAGTGTTTCTCCCAGTACACAGAGTAAATGCCTGATCTGTGGAATAAGTCCTATTGCTAGTGCGGGTCTATGGGGTCTGAAGGGATTATGAGGAGAGGTTAGAGGCTTTAGAGAGAGCAGGAGATGGCTTTCCTTTCATCTCAGCCCGTTTGATTGTGCTGGTGATTTGACGGCACCGTTTAAGAGCCGACTAAAAGAAATGTTTCCCCAAATCAAGAGGGTCCTTCGGTGGCACTCACAGAACACGAGTTAGCAAATAGACCTGCTTTGTGTTCGCTTCATTTACTCACTCTTGGGTAGCTGCTTTGTCAGATGTTAGTTAATAAAACAGATATAATTATATGGTTTTCTGATCTGTACAGCGCATGAATCCTACAAAACTATTAGTTGTGCTTGTATCTTTATTAGTATTTCTATATTTAATGGTAGGTATTTTAATAAATCTTTGTGGTATAGTTCAACCAGAAATGAAAATTGCCCCATGATTTACTCACCCTCAAACCATTCTAGGTGTATATGACTTTCTTCTTTCAGATGAATGCAATGGTTGAGATTTTGAAGCCTAAAAAAGTGCATCTATCCATCATAAAAAAGTATTTCACACGGCTCCGAGGGGTTAATACAGGCCTTCCAAAGCGAAACGATATATGATGTAGAATATGGTCTTCAATCCTATCCAATACCTAAACTTAACATCTACCTACTAACTATTAATAAGCAGCAAATTAGGAGTTTATTGAGGCAAAAATCGTAGTTAATGGTTTGTTAATAGTGAGAATTGGACCTTAAAATAAAGTGTGACCGTCATTTTAATATTTGAACTTATTTTATTTTACTTAAAGTTTAAGTTTTTTAAATATTTATATTTTATTTTATTTCAATTCCCAAAAACAATTTTTAATACACGTTGACAAGCAGATTGCTTTTTTTCTAACCATTTAGACTTGTAATTTTATCCTAGCGGCTGATAAAACAGGACAAATCCCGCTGAATTACATTGAAGAAAGGAAACAAATGGGTCTATGGTATCAACCTAAAGAGGTTTATTTTGCTATAATGTTCTGTTGACTGTACATTACGCCCTGCTGCTTAAATAAATGAACATGAAATATTTATTTTATTAGCATTTCCCACTGGTTGCTCTTTAATTAATGTTATTGGGGATTTTGCTGTTCTCAGTGTTTGACTTTCTCCTGTCTTTTAAAGGCCGTGCGCCAGTGCCCTCAGGCAATCATTGCAAATCACAGCACAGTTTGCCTTCTCATAGTACCTCTAATTGGTGGAGAGAACCACGGGAGAGAGAAGTGGTATTGATGGCCGCACGCTGAGCGTCTTTTCATCCTGTGCCATTAAAACCGCACCACATATCCCGCTACATTTTAATAACCTGCCCTCATGTATCCCTCCAAATTATACTATCATTTCCAGCTCGATGTGAGTGATGGTTAGAGTGTTTTAATGTTTTAAATGAAAATGACCCTGACAGGCCATTCAGTCTCCTTAAATGAGAGTGGTTTTATAGCAGGCAAGTGTACATGCCGCAATAATTGCTTTTGGCTGGCTGCAAATGGGTCAGGGAGAGCATGGTATAAATTCGTCCATGTGGACATAAGCCTGCAATAATGAAATAAGTGCAGATCTTGGGGTGATGTGGGAAATGCGCTTCAGGTAATCAGTGGAGAGGAGTCAGGTTCACAACGGTCCCATAGGGTCCCGTGTTGCCTTAATACCTAACTCACCTAATTCTTTTAACAAGATACTGGATAATCTGTTATGTAAGCCTATATATTTATCCTGTAGTTCCTCAGAATGACACTATCTACCCCTTAGCCTTTGGTGCTGGTCATGGTGGTATTATGTAAAAAGTTAAATGGAGATCAGGGAGGAATTATGTACATCATTGCACGTTTGTATATGGCAAGTGATTACCAAAAACAAAAAATGTGCATAAAGCATACTGTTAACCAGAAGCCAGTTTCAAAGTGGTCACATACACTACTATTCAAAATTTGGGGTCCGTAAGATTTTTTGTATTATATTTTGAAAGAAATTAATACTTTTATTCATCAAGGATGCATTCAATTGATTAAAAGTGACTGTAAAGACATTTATATTGTTACAAAATCTTTCTATTTCAAATAAATCCTGTTTGAACTTTCTGTTCATCAAAGAATCCTGAAAAAATGTATTATGGTTTCCACAAAAATGTGAAGCAGCAACTATTTTGAACATTGATAATAAAAAGAAATGTTTCTTGAGCAGATCAGCATATTAGAATGATTTCTGAAGGATCATGTGACACTGAAGATTGGAGTAATGATGCTGAAAATTCAGCTTTACAATACTATATTGAATTAGAAAACAGATGTTTTACATTGTAATATTTCACAGAATTACTTTTTTTTTATGTATCTTTAATCAAATAAATGCAGCCTTTGTGAGCATAAGAGATTTCAATAACGTTTTTTAAAAATCCACAATACTATATTGAATTAGAAAACAGATGTTTTACATTGTAATATTTCACAGTATTACTTTTTTTTTTATGTATCTTTAATCAAATAAATGCAGCCTTTGTGAGCATAAGAGATTTCAATAACGTTTTTTAAAAATCCCCACATTTGAGAATGGTAGTGTATAGGCCTACTTTGCAGGATTCACTTGCGCTAAATAAATATTAATAAAAATGTGAAAAACGAATTAAAGGATACTTGCTAATTTCCAGAAACTATAAGTAACTGCAACAAAAAACATACAAGTTTTTAATTAAGAACTGCAAAAATAAAAGTCTGACCTCACTGAGCGTCAAATTAAAGATTTCAAAAACAATTTCATATGCCATTCGAGGGGTTTCCAGAGTTTTCCCTTTTGTTGTTAAACATCAAATGTTTGATTTTAGACACATGGATTTTATAAACCTCTCCTTTGAGCTTTTCTAAATTCCCTTCCCTTCAGTCAATGTTTTATGTTAACCTTCGGCTGTTAAATGTACATGTCTTCCTCCACATGTGAGCTAACACGCTGTCACACTTAATACCTCTGTATTTCCATTCTCATTAGGTGGCTGAGTATGATCTGCTGTCCATGTGTTAGGGAGAACTGTCAGACCGCACAAGACTGATCACACCGTTAATGGTTGTGGAAAGGTAGAATGTTTGTCCTGTTCCTCTGTCTCCTCTTTTCTCGGACACACTGCCTCATTATTCTGAAATGAATTCTGAAGTGCTGACCTGTGGGGTCAGGAGAGGTAAGGGACGAAGATCTGTTGTACAGGGAAACAACAGACGACAGTGCAGCATGCTAATAAACAAATGACATCCTGATGAAGAACGGTAAGGCTGGTGGGAACTCTGAGCTGGGCTTCTAATTACCAGTGAACAGACAGATATACTCGTCGTCTGCTGCCCTTACAGACCTCTTACAGTCATCTACTGGGTATATATGCACTCACATATTCCAGAACTTGAAAAGAGCAGCAACACTGCAAGTGTATTTAAAGGGTTTTTTTAATGAATATAACTGAACTTCTTAAGAGATAATGATAGCCGATATTAAGACCTGAAAAGTGTATTCTTTATTTTTCACTTGTTTTAAGCCTAAA
The DNA here is from genome assembly GCF_001515645.1 of Sinocyclocheilus grahami. Classification (NCBI taxonomy): domain Eukaryota; kingdom Metazoa; phylum Chordata; class Actinopteri; order Cypriniformes; family Cyprinidae; genus Sinocyclocheilus; species Sinocyclocheilus grahami. Next base: position 272,502 of record NW_015505764.1, on the reverse strand, counting down.
CACCTCATTTTTGTTATTATTATTCTGTTATTATAATTATTGTTATATATTTATATAGAGAGAAATATATAAAGAATAATATAAATACATGAACATACATTTATTAAAACTTTATATTATTTATATGAATAAATGTAATAATTTAATTAATAATGAATAATTTAATCATAATTCATTTTAATATATTGAAAATATTTAAGAAATATAAATATAATATTGTAGATATATTAAAACTATATATATATTTTATGGGTCACCATACTTGGCCACATGTCACGTCACTTTCACTTTCTCATATATATATATATATATATATATATATATATATATGTCAGGATTGGACCTGTTTTGTCGTGTGTTTCAGTTCCTGTTTTGCCTTATTTGCTCATGTTCCTGTCCTCGTTTAGTTTGATTATGTTCCATTGATGTCACCTGTGTTCCCCAAACATCCCCTGTATAAAAGTTCTAGTCTGTTCAGTTTGTGTTTGTCAGGTCTACTCGTTCTCTACGTGTGTTGGTTCAAGCTCCTATTGTGGATTAACTCCTGTGTTTCGTGATTAAAGCCTGTTAAAAGTTTCCTCGTGACTCCAGCGTGACTCCAGCGTCCCTCAACAGTGTGACGTGACAATATATAACATGTAAAATGTTCAAAACATTGTGATTGTTAATTTTATGCAAAAAAAAAATTTTTTCAAATAAAGGAATTTCTTCCTTTTTTTTTAAATGTTTAATATTTAATCATTCATAGGTGCATGGGATGAAAGTACAATATCAACTAGAATATAAAACAAATAAATACCACACACTACTTGGATTGAAGTGAAAAAAAAGACATTATTAGCAAAATTTCAGTCAATCTATCTTCCTCAGATCGATTTTTTAAAAAATCAAGTAAATATTTAAAGAATTAAATAGAAATACAAATATTGTTTTTATAATGGTTTATGAATTATATTTTTATTATATTTTAGCTTTGAGCCTAATCTCTCTGGTCATTCCCTGTCCTGTTTTTCTCTTACCAATCCGTCTTCTGTCTTCGAGCTTATTTAAAAATCCAATTCTTCTTCCTGTCGACTTGACCCAGCTACTTCTCTCTTGAAATGGTGTCATTCGGTCATTTCTGCACCTATCTCTCATTTCATAAATGCTTCGCTTGTCACTGCTTCTTTTCCTCAGTCTCTTAAAATCGCTGCAGTTACCCCAGTTCTCAAGTAACCCAATCTCGATCCTACAGTTTTATCCAATTATCGTCCCATTTTAAACTTACCATTTATTGCTAAATTATTGGAGAGTATACTGTAGCTTCCCAGCTTCAGTCTTTCCTAGTGGCAAATCATTTCTTTGATCCATTTCAGTCCGGCTTCCGTCCACAACATACTGAAACTGCCCTTGTAAAGGTAGTGAACGATTTATTACTTTCTTGCGATACTGGCTCTCTGTCTTTACTTCTGTTACTTGACCTCAGCTCTGCCTTCGATACCATCTCTCATGATTTGCTTATCTCTCGTCTTTCGGCTTTTCGGGTATATCTGGTACTGCTCTTTCCTGGCTCTCTTCATACCTATGTGACAGACAGTTTTAAATTTCTGCTCGGGATTTTAGATCCCCTACTTCCCCCCTGAAACAAGGAATCCCCCCAGGGTTCCGTTCTGTTCTTGGGCCTTTGTTGTTTATTATTTATGTTTTACCATTGGGTCAGATATTACAGCGTCATGGCTTTAGCTATCATTTTTAAGCTGATGACATTCAGATTTATACATCATGCTGGCCTTCCCTATCCACCCAAATCGACCAAATTTCTGTTTGCGTGCAGGATATAAAAACACTCATTTTCTGAAACTTAATATGGATAAAGAGATCATCATTATTGGTATCACCCATCACTTACCATCAAAATTCCCGCTGACTTTACTTGCAATATCACTGGCATTATAATTGCTCCGTCTAGTATAGTTAGAAACCTTGGCGTTATTTTTGACTCCTCTCTTTCATTTCAGTCTCGTATTAACTCTCTCTCTAAATCAGCATTTTTTCATTTACGTCGAATTGTCCAGCTCCGTCCTTTCATTAGTGCCAACGATGCAGAAACTCTCATTCATGCTTTTGTTTCATCTCGTCTCTATTACTGTAATTTACCCTTTTCATTGGCTTACAAGCTACCTCTATTGCTAAATTACAGTATATTCAAAACTCAGCTGCTCGTAATTCTCACTCGCGCTAAGCGTTCAGCCCACATCACCCCTATTCTAGCTGATCTGCATTGGCTACCAGTGGCCTATAGTATTAAGTTTAAAATTCTCCTGCTTACTTTTAAAGCTTTGATTGGTCTGGCTCCTTACTATCTTTGCAATCTGCTCCTCTCCTATTCTTCACCTCGTTCATTGCGGTCCTTTCTCGCCTTCACATTCTCGCCTTCTCGCTGTCCCCCAGTATCGCCTCTCTTCCATGGGGGGCAGATCATTCAGTGTTGTTGCCTCTAAATTATGGAACTCTCTTCCCAGATCACTCTGTAGATCAATAGCCTGTCAGAATTCAAATCGCTGCTCAAAACTCACTTGTTTTCAGAACGTTATCTTTCTTAAATTAACTTCTGTTTATTCTGTCTTACATTGTCTTATCTATATATTACTCTCTGGATGTCTGATGTTCTCTTTACTTTCTGTATTATTGTTTGATGTTATCCTCACATTTCTGATGTTTATTGTAAAGTGTCCTTGAGCTCTGGAAAGGCGCTATATAAATAAAACGTATTATTATTATATTGTATAGATGTATACAAATACTTGTTTTAATATATTCAATATATTTTATATTTATATATTTTATATTAATAATCACATATTTATTTATTTTAATATCTTTGTCTATCCGGCATCTTAAACTCATTGTATTATAGCATGAAAAAAAATCCATATATCATGTTTGTTTGCAAACAGCAGTGTTTTACCCATACTATTACCCATGTTATTTACACACTGAATTAGATTGGTTTGGGAGTTTGATAGAATGATGGCAGTGCAGACACAGTTACTGTAACAAGCCTGCGGCCTCCACCTGCACGCTCCATCAGCGCCCGACCTGCTGACTCCAATTCAATTAGCAGCAGTTCAATAGATTGAGCAAGTGTCGAGCTCAAGCGTGGCTACTGCTGGCTTCTCTCAGGCTGCAAAAGGAGCTGCATATATTATCCAGGAGAAAACGTCTATTACATTTACTCCCCTGTGCTATAAAATGCAGAAGGCCACTATGGCAGGCCTATTTAGAGTTTATGACTGGTCTGTTGGGCCTAGAGGAGAACTTGACTGTTTCTAGCACTCCGTTTTGTATAGTGGTAATGTTTATTTGCTCAGATTGATGCTGTCTCGCATGTACCTGATCTCCAGCAGTGCCTGTGCATCCTTCAGTTTATAGAGCCATAGCAAATGAAGACACTACTTCCAAGCAGAAAAATAACCCTGCATCTGTAGCAGACAGGATTGACAGACACCCCCGGAGGCATCTATTATCGACAAGCCTGTGACCGTTAAACGGCAGAATTATGTGAGCCATGGCACATTCGGATCAATCACGTCCCGGTCAGGTCAGTTTTATCTGTGGTGCGATGGCACTGGATGTCATTACTAACGCCGCCCTAGTTCAAGTTGACCTTTGTGTTTCAACCGACTGACCTAGTAATCATAGTTAATGCTATGGCCTGGGCTTCTGCACCATGCAGAGATCAGACATGAAAAGGGGGATCCAGGACCACTTGCTGAAAAGGTCAGGTGTGATGGTGGATGATCTAAGGTGACTCCTGCATGTAATGTCAGGCTGTTTAAGGCTGTGAGTAATATTAAGGGATATTTACTACTTAATGTAGTCAGTATCCAGGGTGCACAGGTTTTCAGTCCACTGTGAAACAAAAACAAGCTGATCTTGTGTTGTTTTTGTGCTCTATTCACTTTTATGCAAATCAGATAATGGCATAAAATGCTAAAAAAAATTGGGGCTTTTAGCATCCCTTTTAAATACATTTTAATTTACCACCTGCTGTAATTTCACCAGACAAATAGTGCTGACGTTTGTCAGTCCGGCACATTACAAACAACCTCGTGTTTATATTGAAAATAATATACAGCAGTTATATAGCTATTCCAGCGCATTTAGCACCAGCATAAGATGGATTATGAGTGGTTTGTGAAAAAGACTTTTTGCGCTAAATACTGCATGCTAATGTACCACAAATATTTAGTGAATTTGCCCCTTAGAATGTTGTTTGAGGCTAATTTTGTGCTTAAAAATGATATCTGTGGGTAGATTTGTATATTCAGCTTAGTTTTACGAGTTATGTCTCATAACATCTTTTTATGAAAACAAAAAAAGAAGAAAATATATATTTTTTTAAATGAGCAGAAATTCAGATTTTTGAAATTACACTGATTTTTCAAATGCTGCTACGCGATTTTTTGAATTAATAATAATAATAATTATTATAATATTTTATTTATATAGCACATTTCCAAAGAACAAGGACACGTTACAGTCAGTCAAATAGAACTTTATGCTTAACTTTATTTTCCTTTCATGAACTTCAGATTTATTTCAGAATTTTGTATGTCCCTAAATGACATGTAAAAAATGAAAAAGAACTATACAGCTGCACCAACACATTATGATTTCCATCAGTCTATAATTGCTCTGAGGTAAGGTATCAAGGAGGATGTTATATATTACAGGAAATTAGCATGCAAACATGGCTGGTGCAAGATATGTCACACGAGACCAGCACAGGCAGTGTGAAAAACACCCAAAATCGAACAGAAAACCATAAGCCGTGCGTGTGATTATACCTGTAGGTCAAAAATGGTGTCAATGTACAATGTCCTTTTTGGTAATGCATATAACTTGAAATATATTTGTTGTGTCTATGAGTAGTCAGTATTTATTAACTGCTTCTAAGAGACGGCATTGAGAAAGAAATAGCATCTCAGTTAAAGGTTAATTGTTTGCTTTAACCTTCCCTTTACAGCAGATTTGCAGCGGCAGTTATTTCAGACAGAATATCACCCATTTGTCAGGGTTCTGACTTTTCCATGCGTGTTATTTTCATGCCACAATGTTACTGGCATCTCTTCCACACATTTCCCCGACTGGAACCAAAAGATCTGTTCCTTGACTTGGTCTGTGAGCAGTGAGATCTGAAATATATGTGAAATGACAGAGCAGACTGAATTACACAGTGGAAACAAAAGGCTGACATGTGGTCGATTAATATGGTCAATAACTGACACAGACTGAGCAGAATTATACAGCGATGTCCCTTCAATGCCATGGGGAGGAAGATATGAGCTATATCACAGTTTGGATGAAAAGAAAGGTTAAGTCAAGCATTGATGTAACAGAGTGAAACTGATTGTAAATCAACATCCTAAGAGCTAAGAAACGCTTTATGTACGTGTTGGTGGGATATTTGCATTAGCTGTTCAAACAGAGGAGATCTAGAGAAAGTCTGTCATTTCTGTCATAATGCTTTTGTAGATCGCTGTTATACACAGGAATGTGTATTTGTGATATTTGTTATATATCACAAATACACATTCCTTTGATGAATAGAGCTTTCAATTCATCAAAAAATCCTCAAATAAAAATGTACTATGGTTTCCACCAAAATATTAAGTAGCACAACTGATTTCAACATTGATAATATTAAGAAATGTTTCCTGAGCAGCAAATCAGCATATTAGAATGATTTCTGAAGGATCATGTGACACTGAAGATTGGAGTAATGGCTGATGAAAATTAAGCTTTTCCATCTTGGGAATGAATTATATTTTAAAATATATCATATTAGAATACAGTGGAGTAATAGTATTTCACAATATTACTGTTTTTACTGTATTTGTGGTCAAATAAATGCAGCCTTGGTGAGCATAAGAGACTTCTTTGAGAAACAAAAAATCTTACCCCAAACAAAAGTTTGTAAAATTCTATATAAGGACTTTGTGAATAGTTGTGTTGAACTAGTTTGCTCAAATGAATCATCCTAATGAGCTGAATCACTGAAATGAATCAAACTTTCCCAACGCTTTCCGTCTTCATTTCTTCAGTTTGTTTGACTGTAAAGCTACACGTGCAGCATAGTGTTACCAAAATACCAGTGAAACATTTTGACACATGCTGACAAAAGTAGGTTTGTTATTGGAAAAGTTGCTAGGTTTTGAAAACACTTCATCTATTATAATGCTGCTGAAAATGTAGTTATGTTAATAGCATCATTGTACTTTTGGTTAGTTCCTCCCCTGCTCTCACTTCTCTCTACATCTAATTAGACTGGCAGTCACAGTACTTCTCCAGATGAAGGCCCAGATATTCATGGATTAGGCCGTGGGGTAGAATGAAAACAGTTTGCTTTCCTGGAGGTGCTTCTGCATCCAGGGCTGAATTTACTGCCGCATTCCCCTCGGAAGGATTGGTGCCGCTGGATTTATAACCCGTGCTGTATAATCGCGCCTCTCTCTCTCTCTCTCTCTCAGCAGGGCCTCCTCCTCTTGATTTGAGCAATTTATCTATCAGGGTCTGAGTTCTGCCTCTGTCCCTCCTCTGATCTCAGCTCATGTGCAGTAAGCTGACCAGGGATGAATTTTATCGATCATTATTGATTAAGCAGATTTTAAATGAGGAGTAAGCAGTTTTCCCTCCCGTTGTTCTGCCGTCCAATCGATTGAACCCCTCGCTGGGAAATATCAAATCTGCCAGTCCTCATAACGGCTGATATTTGTTATACTTTCCTTGTGCATTAACTGTACATGGTCACGTCAGACAGATTTCTGCACCTGTGTATGTTACCTGTGCGCATGTTACAGTACTATCTTGGACTGAATCTTGAATTACTAGATTACTGTTTTCTTCACCTTTCTATCTTTTTCCCCCCAAAAGAGCTTAAATCAAACTTGAACTCAACTCTAGCAAACTTAACAAGACCCTGCAGCTTTGCTCAAATTCTTAATGATCTGTTTTGTTTCAGGCTTGAGTACATTTATAATAGTAGTCAATTTATAATCGTAGTCAAAACACTAAAAAAAGTTTCACTGACTGTTAAAATCAAATATTCACTCATTACTTGTTATGGTTATGGCTGATTAGAAAAAAATGATCAAATATGCTCTTGGTAGTCTAGACTTTTCATGTGAACATCAATATTTGTTGAGTTTTATTCCATCTGATCAGTTTTGAGGTTAATCTATGTTAACATTTTTTGCCATTGGATAATGTTGATCTGTGAATGTATTTTATGTATGTGAACATTATTTTAAATTTGTGAGGTAGCAAATATTGTTTTATTTTGAGGTGAAAAGTAAAGTTAAACCCTTGGATTAGGATGCTGTTAGAATTGGAACAGAAGCCCTTTTGTTGCTGTTGTTTTTATTATGTTTTATTTTATTAAGTTTTTCAGGCTATTATTAGGTTAGTTAAAAATATAGACCCAATTATACACATTATATTTTATAATATATAAATATAATGTGTAATTCATTTAATTATATTATTGTAATTCAGATATGTTTCCATGACTGAGCTTGTGTTATTTGATTTGTTTAACATTTATTTATTTACTTGCTATTTTCATTATTTATTCATTCATTTGTGTTTCATTATTTCTTTACAATTTTTATTTTATTTTATATACAAGTAAATGGCAATGTCCAATTAAATTATTGTCAAAAATACAAAAAATTAAATAGAAAATTTGACTTTTGCTTTACTTAAAAAATAATCATCAAAATTATATCAGAGATAGGTTGTCATCATCTTACCTAGTATTAGAAGAAATTTCCCTCCTTTCATGATTTTCAATTTGTTATAAAAACTAAATTGATTTCCTTTAATAATATATTGGATGATGCATCTGTACATGCTGAATCTCTAAATATGTTACAATTTAGCGCTAAATGCTAAATCAAATGCTTATATTTAAAAAAACAACCTTTTCCATAATATGAGCCATTTAAAGCAGTGGAAGATCTTCTAGACCAAATCAGCTGAAGAGTCAGTCATCATATGGTGTCTTTCCTCTCCTGCTTTGCCTGTGAAATCTGAGATCTCCTCATCATCTTCAGATGTTTCTCTTCTCGCAGTGCCAATCACACTGGCACATCTTACTTTGTGATTGTGGCCTCATTGTCTTGATTACCCTCTGCCACCCTGAGCCTCTCACCGCCAGCATCCACCTCCATCCTCTCTATCACAGGCACTGGTCCGTTTCTTTTCTCTTCATCAGCACAGGAATGAAAGGAGACAGGCGTTAGGCCATTATAATTCATGTGTCAGCGCTTAACATAATGAAAAATATGAGCATGTCCTTCTGAAAGGGAAAGCAATTAATTCCCCCTGCAGAGTTCAGGAGAAGATATTGACACAGCGGTTAGCTTAAGATTGAACGTGTTTTGTTTACATCAGCCTGATCTCTGTGTTGCTCTCACGGCATGTTGAGTTATTACTTGACCACCCAACAGACAACAGAGTGAAGCTCAGGCTTTATTGTTTTAATAAATTGGCCAGATAAAGATGCTAGTGCTGATGGTTTGATGGTCAGGTAAGGATGCAACGGACCATTGACACTCCCAATTGAGATTGTAGATAGAGTGTCAATGGTCCATTTGTGAGATAGGTGGCGGTAATGCACTTATAAGTCTGCGATCCGCCGTAAAGCAAGAAGAAGAAGCCTCACGCGCAGGCTGAAGAAGAAGACGCGAATGTGCTCAGGACAGTTCAGACATTGCGGTGAAAATCAGAGGTAAAAAATGATATAAATACTGTTCAGTTTCTTGCACAGACCGGTCGTTTTGTGTCTTTTCACATCAATGTATCGTCAGGAGCCGCAGGGTTTAATTGGGTTTTGTTTATGTATGTTTTATGACTCTCAAAGCCGTGATTCCCATCCACTGACATTATAGGACTGATATACTGCAATGGTTTGGCTTAAAAATCTCAGTTTGTGTTCTACTGAAGAAACAAAGTCACCTGCATCTTGGATGCCCTGGGGGTAAGCAGATAAACATCACATTTTCATTTTCGGGTGAACTATCCCTTTAATTGAGAATTTGCAGGGCTTCCTAATCTTTAAACCTTCTGTCTGTGGAGGCTGCAGTCTAGTAGTGGAACACTAAATCAGACCCCATGCAGTGCGCAGTTGGGCTGTGGTGTGGATCAGATCAGTGCAGTCGTGTGTTACTACAGTAGTAAAGGACTCAGAGTTGCTGTATATTTTCAGAAAGAGCAAGAAACCATTTCAAGAGACCATTTTCAAATCAAGATTTCATGCATATTACCAGGCTAACTGCATATTCTGGTTCCAGGTTGATGAGCCAAGAACCCAACTTTTCAGAATCGCAATGCTTTTCCCAGTGGGTCGGCTGTTTGTTCAGGTGTCCCGCAATTCTAAACCCTCCTGTGGATTCTGAAGCGAAATGCTTTGTGCTATGTAACCAGGACAGATATGACATAATCATATCAACAACAGAAAAAAAAAACTGAGCAGGATGGAAAAAATCCTGATGCTAAAATGAACAAAATTCAGTTTGACGAGAAGCTTATCTGCTAAAAATAGCTTTGTCTTCCTGATGCGATTTTCTTTCTTTGTACAGGGATTTTTCCTCCACAAACGCCGTCAGGAAATGCCTGGCGTTAAAACTGCTTGCCACCCCCTCCTGTACGGGACTGTATGTGTGACTGACAGTGACTACAGAGTCTAGTAGTGAATGATTTGCTGTCATGATGAGGTTCTCAACCTTGGTTGTGGGATTTTAAATCACGTATTGTGTTGTAGGACAACTGGTGAGCGAATTTAGATGGATTTAGTGATGATCACTTTTGAGTAATGATGCAAACTAATCACTGTGCAGTGAACTGATTTATTAAAATGATGAACAGACTGATTCAAGAAAATCAGCATTTTTGCTTCTTTTGATAGACTAAGGTGATATGTAAAATATTTATAATATATACTACAGTGTGATCAAAAATACATTAAATGTAATAGTAATTTATTCCTGTGATGCAAAGCTGATTTTTTTAGCAGCCATTACTCCCGTCTTCAGTGTCACGTGATCCTTTAGAAATCTTTTTTTTTCTTTCAAAAAACTGATTTCTTACCCCAAACTTTTTAACAGTATAGGTTTTTTTTTGTCAATATAAAATTGTGAAACTGGCCTACTTACCAAATATAAAGTGAATAAAATACTTTTATTATTACAAATGTAATTATTTTAAAGGGGTCATATGATGTTGCTAAAAAGAACATTATTTTGTGTATTTGGTGTAATGAAATGTGTTTATGCGGTTTAAAGTTAAAAAAACACATTATTTTCCACATACTGTACATTATTGTTTCTCCTCTATGCACGCCTTTCTCAAACGTGTCGATTTTTACAAAGCTCATCGGTCTGAAAAGCGAGGTGTGCTGTGATTGGCCAGCTATCCAGTGCATTGTGATTGGCCGAATGTCTCAAGCGTGTGACGGAAATGTTATGCCCCTCCCATACTGTGATGTCCTGTCCAGCCAGAGCGACGAGACAAAAACATTAAAACCCATTATAAACGAGGCATTTGTTGAGCGGAGGCCTTGACTGGCGACTAGAGTGAGCGGAGGCCGGTGGGCTTGAGAATGGCGCGGCCGGCGGATTCAACGAAGGAGCGTCCGGCGGGCTTGCGGCAACCACATGTGACGACCCCGGGCTGGACTCCGCTTCGTCCACGGTGAAAGCCGATCCGGCGATCCAGCGGAGGCCTTGACTGGCGACTAGAGTGAGCGGAGGCCGGCTAGAGTGAGCGGAGGCCGGTGGGCTTGAGAATGGCGCGGCCGGCGGATTCAACGAAGGAGCGTCCGGCGGGCTTGCGGCAACCACATGTGACGACCCCGGGCTGGACTCCGCTTCGTCCACAGTGAAAGTCGATCTGGGGTTCCACAGCGCGAAGTTGATGTATTTCCTCAGCGACCAGCATGGATCAGCTCCAGGCATGACGAAGCGGATATCGTCCTCTTTTGGAAGGCCAAACAAAGTAGTTTCGCTTTCACAACGAAACACACAGCGCCTTCGCGACATGGCGGCGGCGGCAACAACAATTACACAGCGAGAATAAAAGTTACGCCTTCTTTCTTTGCGTGAACATTTGGGCGGCGTTATGCAAATCTTCCCACATAGTGAGGTAGATATGTGGGGGCGTTTTAGAACGAGCCATTTTAGGTAGATGTGGTTGACTCTTAACTTTTATAAAGAATATCCCTTTGGATTTGAGACTTTAGTCTTTGCAACTTTACAGATCTTCTTTATGCACCAAGAGCTTGTAACACTCCAAAGAGAAAGGAAAACTTGAAATCGCATCAAATGACTCCTTTAATGTCATCAATAAAATATTCTTGTAAATATTTAGGCCTACCAAACAGAACAGCAAAAATGGTTTATGCTTGCAAACAGGTTTCAGCATGATATTTTTGTCCAAATAAAGTTGAGAAGTGATCTAGCAGTTGATTGGCTGAATCCAGCTATTGACTGCTGTGATGACAGTCTAGAAAATTATCTGTGACAAGAATCTAGCAGTTGATTGATTGCCTTTGTGAGAGTCTAACTGCTGTTTGGTTGGCGTGTGCGTCTATGCAGTCAAACTTGTTTCTGAGGAATGCTGTGTATAATTGCAGTCCCTGGTTCTCACAGCAATGACTGAACAACCACTGAGCTCAATTGAGCAGAAAAGGTAAAATAGCACAGCGTTAAAAATGCTGATGGGAAGGTCTGACTCAGGCCTCTCATGACTGCTCATATTCAAACTAATAGACCTTTCTAAACTCAGATCAGTGGGGAGGTGGTTTTTGGTTGAGGTTTATTACATCAGTTGAGGGACTGTTATACTTTCATGCCTTGGTGAAATGATTCATTCATTTTCTGAGATTCTTCTAAGGCCAGATTGAGTCATTTGCATTTGTCTTGTGAATATTAATGAGTTTTTGTGCAGTTTGGACAGCATAATCATCTGTTCCATGGTGCTGTCATCTCAGAGAGGGAAAGCAGTACTTTTGTCTTTGAGGCAATCATACACCTGACCAGCAGCACATTATCCACCTGCATGAAAGCCAAGCGCTCCACCTCTATGCTGTGCCTAGTGTGTGACTTCTGCGAGTTTGACAACAACAAACTGTAGGGCATGGCGATATTGCTAAAAAATATATTATGTGTAGTAATATTCAATATGTATCTCAATATGTATGCATTTGATTAAAATGAATACAAATTTAGATTTTTTCCTCCTCTCAATCAGAGGAACCAAATTTCTGACAAATGGATATTACTGCATATAAAATACAATAAAATCTTGTTAAAAGATAATCAAAGCAAGTTTTCACTTTTTTCACAAAATGAACTCAATAAATATTGAATTTTATTATAATTTAGATGCACCAATAACAATTTATTTATTTATTTTATTTATTTATAATTTTAACATTACTTTAAATTTGGAATTTGAAATTCCAACAAAAGAAACATTATTACATGAAATAATCAGAAAAAATTAATCATTTAAATATTTAATTATTAAATAAGATAATTTGTGACGTTGGCCATATTAACTTTTTGTACAAATTCATATTTTCTTGTTTCCACTGGTGCATAATATTACATTTGGAAATGTTCTCAAATCATGCTGGATAACATAATATTTAGTAGTAATATTTAATTTTTTTGTTTTTTTTTGTTTTTGGCATTGAATCATTTATTTGAAGTGAAATTAATCGATCTCCATTTTTGAGTTTTACACCAAAACCCTATTATAATATCTCAATCATAGGGCTCTCATACTCACCAGGGAGCTGCACTGCGATTGTAGAAAGCAATTTACCATCCAGAAAAATCCCACACAAGTCAAATGGAAGGAAATGACTGTCTCGGGCATTAAACGTCATACATCCATTCGCTGGGCTTTTATCTCCACATCCACAATCTCTTTATGATTCCTTCCTCTGCACCACATTTTGTGTCATAAATAACATTTCACTTTATGGTTTATGACAAATACAGCTGTCGTATGGGAGATGGTCTGTCTGGCGTAATCTGATTGTATTTAGTGCTCATTCATTACAGCAGCAGAGCTTCACTGCCTTCTCTATTAGCTTTATCTGTCCAGCCGGAGTGAGTTTTTGCTCCATTTGTGTCTGTCTAATTGGGCCTGTAAACTGTGAGGCTCAGGGTAATGTGCAGATGTTCGTCCTTGTGTTGATGTGCTGTGTGTGTGTGTGTGTGTGTGTGTGTGTGTGTGTGTGTGTGTGTGTGGTGTCTGGACACATTCAATGTGGAGATGGCAGTTCTGGTGGTGGTTTAGTAATGAGATCCGTCTTGACTGAAGAAAAAGGATTATGGCTCTCATTTGGTCCAGAACCAAAGTTTCCATACAGCATTTTACTTGAGATACTACAGGCAAAAACTCAATGTTCAGGTGCTGAGTTAATTTTCATCTATATTATCTCTTCTTTAACACTAATATAATAAAATATAATAAAACTTACATGTAACAAATAACACAAATATATATTTTATTATGTAATTATATTATTTTTTAAATGATAGATAGATAGATAGATAGATAGATAGATAGATAGATAGATAGATAGATAGATAGATAGACAGACAGACAGATAGATTGATAGATAGATTAAATGAAGATTATTTACTATTTAAAAATAAGTAAATATTTAAATATGTTTACATTTTACATATTATACACTGCCGTTCAAAAGTTTGGGATCAGTAAGATTTTTAATGTTTCTTAAAGAAGTCTCTTTTGCTCATCAAGGCTGCATTTATTTGATCAAAAATACAGAAAACATATTATTGTGAAATATTATTACAATTTAAAATAATGGTTTTCTATTTCAATATATTTTAAAATGCAATTTATTCCTGTTATGCAAAGCTGAATTTTCATCAGTCATTACTCCAGTCTTCAGCGTCACATGATCCTTCAGAAATCATTCTAATATGCTGATTTAGTATCAATGTTGGAAACAGTTGTGCTGCTTAATATATATATATATTTTTAATTTGTGATACTTTTTCCTGATTCTTTGATGAGTAAAACGTTTAAAAGAACAGCATTTATTTCAAATAGAAATATTTTCTAATCTTGTCTTTATCACTTTTTTCAATGTAACATCCTTGTTGAATAAAAGTATTAATTTATTTCAAAAAGAAACGAAAATGTGGAAAATATTCTAAATCTGTGACAGCAAAAACTGCTTAAATTCACAGGGCCCAGGACAAATCTTTGTTGACTTTCTCCTACTTCCATAAGCCCACATGAGTAGGGCCCCTGACAAAAGCAGAAGATGCTTCTGCTTGAGTCTTGAATGTCTTTGCACGTCTCTTACATCAGCGAGAGTCAGAACGTTCCTACAATTCAATTTAAGCCTCATGTTACAGTTCCTAATGAAGTTACAGGCAGATTGGAAAGGAACTCCATTTAATTTACTCATCAAAGGCAATTGTTTTTGCATTCGGTGCTGCATAAGTGTTCATTTTAGACCCTGCTTGATCGTAATCAATAATTAGGAATGTATAAAATGTTACTGGTTGCAGTGATGATGCATTTGTGTGTTTATATGTAGAAAAATCCTGAGTCGTTCTGGTTTGGAACATTTGATGAATCACTATAAATATCTATTGGAGAACAAATTAACTAATTTTTGTGCTCCTTATTATTTCCCCAGACTCTCTTCCATTCTGAAAATTGAAATAGAAGAAGGTGTCCAATGATCACTGTGCGCAATGAGAGGAGAGAGGAATATTGGTTGGGAGGGAAGCCCTGCTTTAATCTAACTCAACTAATAGGGCTCATTTTATTTCTATTCTATGTAATGAGAATGATGGATCTTTCATAGGGCCGATCAAATTAAACTGTTCTTTAATTACAACTGAGCTTGTGGAGAACCTCGAATCAATAGTATGTTTCTGTATCTGTGTTGAGCCCAGCATAAGAAGGATGGGAAAGCCCTTAACATCTCATTATTTATGATAGGCTATTAAATTGAATGACCTGTTGGTTAAGTTGGATAAATTACTTCCATGCAATTACAGCACAAGGACTGTCCTTTACTAATAATAATTAGTAACACAAACTGAAAATATAAAAATAAAAGCTAATTCAAAATATTAATGAGAACTATAATAACATATATACTGCAAAACTAGCAGTAATAGGGCGAATTTCTCCACAGTTCCTGCACTAAAATGACCAATAAGAGAAATGATAAAATACCAGGTTAGGGTGAGGAGGAAGAAGGGAGATCATCCATCAGATGCATCTTGTGCTCAGTTTTCCTCTAAACACAGCTGTTTTGACTGTGGACATCTGGACTTTCAGGCTTCTATATTACTCAGACGAGTAACTCACACAACAATGAAAAGTCTTATAAGCAGTTGAATTTATGCATGTCATATTTGTTGCCAACTCCGCTGACCTGGCACAAATCTATCAGTGTGCAATATTATGGCTGACCATGCAGCAGAGGGAGTTTCACTTATGAACTTTTTGGGGGATTTTGGGATCTGTGTAAATTTAGCCTGAGAGGCACATTTCATTTGTCACCCCATGGGATGCAATTAACTTGATGAATTAAAAAGACACTGAACAATCTCTGCAATTAGCAGTGGCTCTCATATCATCAGATGAGCTGTATAGATGTCGTTGGGGAGGTGGAGATCTACTGATCGCTTTCCCTGCAAGCTGTTTTCATTAAGTTAAAATATAATTGAGAATCTCTGCATAATTACAGCATGTTTGCCTATTTCCCCCATTGAATTCGAGGTCTACTGTACTATTTTGGCGATCGTGTGATAGCAGTGTTTGCTAAAAGTGTCTGAGGCACGATTTTACAATCACAAAACTAGCCAGTAAATATAACTGGCCATAAACTTCAAAACATTTATTTGGCATTAACTTCATTAACTGTTTTTCCCCTCGGGTGTTTCAATGTACACGGCTACCGACGCGACGCGTCTGTCGCGCGTATAATCCTGACGTCGCCGCCAGTCGACCAATCACAGTCTTTGTTTATGTCAGCGTTCCATCACTTGCAGCGTAGAGAAGAGAGCGTTTTGGTCGCGTCGCGTCACGTTGCTTGCGTAGATCATGCAGCGCAACAAACGGCCAAAAAGTTCAGCAGCTGCTGTCAGTTTCAGTTCCTGCTTCTGCTCGCGTGTTTCACGGTCTCCCCTGGGCAAATAACTAGGAGTTATTACGTTGTTTTGATTGCTTTTTAATGTTTATGCTTTGGGGAAGATCTGAAGATGGATTATATTCAGTCGTTCAGAGACGCGATCGCTGGTAAAATCTGGCCTGTTACCGTGAGAGAAGTTCAGTTTAAAGACTACTCTGATGCAGAAACGTCTCTGGAGAACGCGCATGAAACACACACTGCAGGTAGTAGCTTTGTGTTTTTCTCAAAAGTTTGACAAACGGGTTGAAACGCAACAGTTGTTGCCCGCCTGTAAATATTGACAGTGCAGCATATGGCTGCAGTACTCCAGTGGTGAGTTATTATTAAAGGGGTCATATGATGCGAATTTAATTTTTCCTTTCTCTTTAGAGTGTTACAAGCTCTTGGTGCATAAAGAAGATCTGTAAAGTTGCCAAGACTAAAGTCTCAAATCCAAAGAGATATTCTTTATAAAAGTTCAGAGTCAGCCACGCCTACCTAAAACGGCTCGTTCTAACACGCCCCCACATGTCTACCTCACTATGTGGGAAGATTTTCATAACGCCGCCCAAATGTTCACGCAAAGAAAGAAGGCGTAACTTTTATTCTCGCTGTAGTATTGTTGACGCTGCAGCCATGTCGTGAAGACGCTGTGTGCTTCGTTGTGAAAGCGAAACTACTTTGTTTGGTCTTCCAAAAGAGGACGATATCCGCTTCGTCATGCCTAGAGCTGATCCGAGCTGGTCGCTGAGGAAATACATCAACTTTCACCGTGGACGAAGCGGAGTTCAGCCCGGGGTCCGTCACATGTGGTTGCCGCTCATTCGTCGCATCCGACGGGCGCGCCGTTCTCGACCCCGCCGCCTCAGCTCACTCTATCCCGGCCTCAGCGCACGCTAAGCCGGGGCTTCCCCTCACGCTAGGCCGCTGTGTTTTTCGTTGTAATAAGCGAAACTACTTTGTTTGGTCTTCCAAAAGAGGACACGACTACAAATCAGTGGTATTTACAACACTGTTCCAGAACAGTTTAACCCAAATATCCAGATGTGTGCAGCGCATTTTATGGAGGACTGTTTACTGATCCTGGGAGAGTAACGTTAGACTACAATGCCGGCAGTTCTGACTCACGTAAGTACGTTTTCATTTCAAACGCGAGTTTTGGGCAGTAGTGTAGCACTTGTTGTTTGTCATTTCTGCGATCACAAATGCAGACAGTGTTTTATGTTTACACGGCGCGATGCAGTATAAGATTATAAAAAGACAGTATAAGTCATTATAATCAGTAATTATGTCCCCACTGGATGCAACAAATGCCTCGTTTGTAATGGGTTTTAATGTTTTTGTCTCGTCGCTCCGGCCGGACACGGCATCAACAGGATGCGAGGGGCGTAACATTTCCATCACACGCTTGAGGTATTCGGCCAATCACAACGCATTGGATAGCTGGCCAATCAGAGCACACCTCGCTTTTTCAGACCAATGAGCTTTGTAAAAATCTACGCTTTTCAAAAAGGTGGGGCATAGAGGAGAAACAATAATGTACAGTATGTGGAAAATAATGTATTTTTTGAACTTTAAACCGCATAAACACATTTCATTACACCAAATACACAAAATAATGTTCTTTTTAGCAGCATCATATGACCCCTTTAAGACAGTTTTCACGTGTCAGCTGCCCTGCATTTGCATTGCATTTGACTGTGAGGAAGAGTTAGGAGTTCATATGCTGGCTTTACAATACATGTAGAAGCATTTTGTATTGTAAAGTTTATTGCTCCATTGTTGTTCTGGTTTTGTTTGCTCAGACTCTGCTGACATATTCTTGGTTCCTCTGGTGGAATATACATTTGTCTATGAACTACACATAGCCGTAGTTCACTGACAAGTTACGCAAAAAATTTGCAGATGATTTTATTGCGCGATTATGAAATCGAAGGAATCGTTGGCGATAATGACAGCTGTTTGCATAGCTTCTCAGTGAACTACGGCACTGTATAGTAAATGCTGCTCCATCTGAAAGCATGTGAAAATACCACATTTAATAACATATTTTTACTACAAACTCACTTCATAACGTCAGTCGAGTGTTTGAAATAAATCCTTCTGTGAGATGATGTGGCTTCTTACACAGAATAAGGCACGCAACATATTTCATAGTATTTAAGCAGTGATAAAGGCATTGCATTATAAATATACTTTATTTTAATGAAAATTATAATAATAAGAACTCAGATAAACCATATATTGCCGTAGTCGTGTGTTTATTAGTCACGTTGAATCAATGAAAGCAGTTGAATCTTCTGTTTATTCAGCTGCAGCATTTTCCGGGTTTCTTTTGCGAGGCGTATTTGGAGTTTCAGCGCGAGAGCGCCCGCTGGCCTTTGGATGGAGATTTACTGCTGATCACAGAACCATGCTTCACTGAAAGATACGCATGACAATCACAGCTTCTGTCAAACCGCGATCTCGATTCCATTTCGATTTATCGTGCAGCCCTATGTAATACTATACTAATACTATGTAGTAATGTGTATTACTAGCATATTGGCTGTTTGTTAGTACTTATAAAGCAGATATGAATGCCTTATTCTCCAATGCATGACCATATTTTAGATCCTAGAATCCTACTGCATACCTAAACTTAACAACTACCTTACGGACTATTAATAAGCAGCAAATTAGGAGTTTGTTGAAGCAAAATTTGTAGTTAATAGTGAGAATTTGTCCCCAAAAGAAAGTCATGACCAAAAAAAATCATTATGCATTTCATGGATGTTAAAAAGTCATGCAGATTTGGAATAATGTAAATATGAGTAAATATTTTTAAATTCATTTTCATCAATTTTTAAAAAATCATGAACCAACTGATAAGGCAATGGAATTCAATTGGTCAAACTCTGCGGGAACCTTTCATATTGTAATGGCACTGATAGACCTTAAAAATAGTCCATGGATACATTTCTGAAGTGCAGTTTTGTAAATAAGCCCCAAGTGCTGTGAACACTTGCATCGACAGCAGACTCTGTGTTATGTATTCTTGCCATGAGTCAGGTTAATTGCAAGGCCTAATTAGGTCAGAGGACAACTGGGAGGCATGATGGTATTTGCTGTATGATGATAGACATGTTTCATCCGGTAGCAGTTTTGTAATACTACTGTTTATTCTGCAGTAGATATAAGTGGATAGTTTGTATTTTAATATATTTCAACATGTCATTTATTCCTGTGAAGCAAAAAAAACCCCTGAATTTTCAGCAGTCATTACTTCAGTGACAGTCTTCAGTGTCACATGATCCTTTAGAAATCATTCTAATATACTGATTTACTGCTTATGAAATATTTATTTTTATTATCAATGTTGAAAACAGCTGCTTCATATTTTTGTGGAAATTGTGATGCTTTTTTTCAAGATGGTTTGATGTATAGAACATTCCAAAGAACGGCGTTTATTTGAACTGTAGTGTATATATTAGGGCTGTGCGACAAAAAAATCTATCATGATTTCTTTGATTTTAATTTCGATTTTAATCACGATTTTGACACACACAGACATGCTTTACACTCATAACTGCATTCAGTGTGAATTTGAAACATTTCCAAAGTAGGGATGCAGCGATTAACCGGTTTCGCGATTAACCGCGCTTTAAAACGTCACGGTTAATTAATCGTAAAGGTTCCGCTAAACCGAGTACATTGAACGATTTTAATGCATGACATGAAGGCAAGAACCACCTGACGCGAAGCTACTGTTCGTTAGCTCAGCATTCTGCCCGCTTCAGATCAGAAAGAGATGAAATAGTGCAGTAAGATCACATTTATTTGAATTAATTAATTATAACATTTAGCTACTTTAATTAATTATGAGAGAGAGAGAGAGAGAGAGAGAGAGAGAGAGAGGTGACAGTTGCCTGTGTGAATTAGCCTACCTGTGTCTGTGCATCTCTCCAGTAGGCTATTTAATCTATTTTATTAATAAAAGTCACGGGGCAGCATTCTCAAGAAGTTTGTGTCCTCCTGAATGTTTGTACACGTGCGCAGCGCTATCTCCGATCTCACAAACCAAAATAATAGACATGATTTTCTCAGGCCACATGTAAAATCATATGAATTATTATAAAGATTATTCAAATGAATACGTATGGATGACAGTTGATTACAATATTTCAGTTTATTTCCATCATTAGTAACAGTTTCCCCTGTGGGACAAATAAAGTTAATATTAGTCGTATATTAATAATAGACTACTTCATTAACTTTGTTATTTACTATCCCTGTTATAGTATTATTCATAAGTAAAAACCAACAATATTTTTTTTCACCATGTTTCCAAAGTCTCTACCCCAGGTCCAAAAGAAATGTAAAGAAGGTACAAACGGAAAACATTAAATACTTTTGCGATCTATTTCCATTTCCATTTGTTATTTTCAAAAGAGAAATACTGTCATGGATGTTTACAGAGCAGAGGTCACCTTTTTTTAATTCCAATGGGAGAGATGGACTTTTGTTTGTCTTTTTTATTATTATTTTTTGCTGTATTGTTGGTTACTGTGTTATTTCTGTTTCAAAAGCCAGCAATAAATAACACTTTCATATCTAAAGAGTGTTCATGTGATTTTATACATTAGTAATGTTGGGAAATGAATAAATGCATAATAATCGTAATAATCGTAAAACCGTGATTATTCCTCAGACAATAATCGTACCAACAAAATCTATAATCGTTGCATCCCTATTCCAAAGGAAACCAATTAGAGCTTTATCAAAAAGCTGTAACATGTCTCTAGAACAGACATATAGCAACAACAAAAAAGTGTATGTGGGTAATCAAACCATTAAAACAAAAAATAAACACATTATTGTTGCATTTCCAGAGCTATCTTGTGTTATGTATACTGTTACATTACCTTGACTACTGTAAGATTTTGTTCATACAATACAATTCTAGGCCAGAGAAGAGTAAATTGCAAGGATCTGACTCCTGTGAAATTGCCAGGAAATAGCATTGCACCACCGGTTCACCACAACCTTCAGTTCGCCACATAAAAGGATAACTGCAGCAAACAATATTGCTGTCCTTTCCATTTGACACTTATCAAAGCGGTGCAATGCTGATAGCTGATAGCACTATTTGCATAAATGGATTAAAAAACACAGAGGTCCAATCAAATGGAGCTCATCCTTGTGTAAAGAGTAACTGACTGTGGGAAATCACATTTCTGTATTGCTTAACACTTAAAATGAAGCATTCCTTAAATACGGTGGGAATTGATGAGTGTTTCAGTTTTTTTTTATTTAATGCAAATATTTTCATTAATTAATATATATTATCATTATAAATATTATAAACATTATCAGATATTTTCATTCATTTGTCATGATATCAGCCCCAAATGCGCTGTGTTGAAATTTCAGAAGTCATTCTGTTTGTAAATGTGCATGCACAACAATGAAATAATGGCTCAGCGTTTTCTGGAGCGCCTCTGGCCCCTCATTACGGGAGATGGGCCGGTCTAAAGAATGAGTGGGCCACACTGATGCCGTGCTGGAAGCACAGGGAGTCCATTAGCATATACATCTGCACTGGCTTTAGACAGACGTGGGAGGCACAAGACACGTCCTGCTTTTCTCTAGATCACCCCCAAAGATGAATGGGGTGTGTGGGTGTTTCGATTACTGAGTTAAGACTAATTCCTCGGTGCATTAGCCAGTACTGTGCTGGGCCAACCCAAGAGGTCATGCCAAAACAGGTAGAACTGGAGCGAGCATGGCATGATCTTTTATCTGCAAAACTACCTGTCTAAATAGGGCACAGGTATATACAGTGGGGAAAAAAAGTATTTAGTCAGCCACCAATTGTGCAAGTTCTCCCACTTAAAAAGATGAGAGAGGCCTGTAATTTTCATCATAGGTATACCTCAACTATGAGAGACAAAATGAGAAAAAAAAATCCAGAAAATCACATTGTAGGATTTTTAAAGAATTTATTTACAAATTATGGTGGAAAATAAGTATTGGGTCAATAACAAAATTTAATCTCAATACTTTGTTATATACCCTTTGGTGGCAATGACAGAGGTCAAACGTTTTCTGTAAGTCTTCACAAGGTTTTCACACACTGTTGCTGGTATTTTGGCCCAAATATTTTAATCATATTTATTAAATTATATAATATTCATATATTTTAATGAACATGTAGTAAATTTAAAATATAATTTAACATGTTGTTTTATTATTATTATTGCTATTATGAATGAATGATGCGTTTATATAGCGCTTTATTGTGTATTGCTGTACACCCAAAGCGCTTTCCAGGTGGAGAGGAGAGAGAAAGATAGAGCCAATTCAATGGATGTATTATTACTATTATTTATTACATTTACATAATAATGTATGTATATGTATCATAAAATAGATGTATTAACTGTTATTTTAGTACAGTTGAGATACTATTATAGTTTTTATTAAATAAATTTAAGATTCACATATTTTATTGAACATTTAGTACATTTAAAAATGTAATTTAATGTTATAATTAAAAATTATAATTTTTAACATTATATATTTATTTCATTTTCAAGTATGTGATACATTTATTAAGATACTATTATCTACACCAGTGTTTCCCAACCGGGGTGCCGTCTGTCGAGAGCAAGGGTGCCGTGTAAAAAAAACATTTTTTTATATTTTTAAATTGCTAAAATGTTCAAAAAAGCATCTATTATATAATATCCATTTCTGATGTCGCCAATAATTAAAGATGCACCGAAATTTCTGCTGCCGAAAATTAGTTCACCGCTCAGGTTTCACTTTCACGTGGTGTGACGCTCCTCGTATTATCCGCTCTATGCCTGTGTGTGTGCTCCACTCAGTCGCTCCATTCATATACCGTTCATGCTCATCGGAACAGCAAAGTCCACTCAAAAATTGAGCCGACAGGAAACATCGATGTAGTATTGTTTCTGTCTGCAATAGCCCTACTGTGTTGTAACATGGTGTGGTATATGGGAACTCTGGTAACACTGCCCTCTCATTCATTGATCTGCTAACCGCTATGTTATGCTCACGTGTTCTGATAATAATAGCTTTCTAGGACTAAACATTATTTGGATAATTGGTTAAAAAAAAAAATTATAAATATCTTAACCCTACTGTTAGACCTACCTGAAAAACTAAAAAAAGCAATTTATTTAATTCGTTATTTAATTTAAGTCCTGTCGTTATTTTTTATTTGTGCTATCATTATTAATTTCTTTATTTGT
>NW_015505764.1:238589-247992 GCF_001515645.1 Sinocyclocheilus grahami | reverse complement strand
CAAACATTTGTGAGATAGCTAGTTATAATGGTAATTAAATAATGTTTACATAGGTATAAAAGCCTACATTAAAATCTGTCATATAAATTGGTCTCTTCATTAGAAATTAGCCTACTGATTGCCACCATTTTTACAAATTTTATAATAATATAAAAAATATCTGTATGACATTATATTCTGCAGTTCTTCCCTGTTGTACCGAATATCTATACTTTTCAAATTATCATATCGAAGTTAGAAATTCAAATATTGTGACAATTAATTTTGTAGGGTGCCATAAGTTTGTTAAAATTTCCAAAGGGTGCCGCGACTAAAAAAAGGTTGGGAAACACTGATCTACACAACTATAAGATACTATTATATATATATAATATGTCTTTGATAACTAAATGAAATAAAGATTACTTTTTAAAATATTTTTATTTCAGTTAGAGTTTACTTTATTGAAAGTAACAATTTTTATTATATATATATATATTTTTAGTTAACTATAATAACCCTGTTAATTAACTGTAATAAATATAAATTAGCTTCAAAATAAAAAATACATAGTTTATATATTATATATAACCATGTTGAAATGCATATTTTGCTTATTAAATTTAACAAATGAAAGGTACATCATCTCTTTTGATTACTTTCTGTTTTGTTTGGAACTTGCATGCAAACCAAAAGGAAAATGAAACATTAGCATTGACTCCGTGGACATCACCTTTGAACTTCATTGATTGCTCGAAAGCGTTGTAGCCCCAGCTGTGTTTATTTTGCGCTCGTCTAGACTAAATGCTAAAGTAGCAGGCAGGGTTGGCGCTCAGCGGATCAAACTTTGCCCTCTATTCAATAACCTTTTAAATTCTGACTGAGCATCCAGGCCCGGTGTGCGTCAAAGGCCGAGGGAGCTGTTTACCTGCAGCACAGCAGCTGATCTTTTAGCTCCAGCCTGTTCTCTGGGGCTTTTTTTTCCCCTGACCTGTATTATTTTTCCTGCTTTCCCGATGGTGGATATGGATTTAGCACTAAAGCTGCCACATGCATTGAGATGAAGAATAGTTAAAGCATCTCTGCTGAAGGGAAGTGTTGAGCTAGACGTCACTTCTCATCCTAATGTGCTCTTTAGTCATACCAGCAAATTTAAAGAAGACTCATTCTTTATTCGTGCCATGTAAATCATAGGTCATGTCTTAGAAATAATGCATCATACCTCCCACATGAAAATCTGGAACACAATGCATATGTTCCAGATAGCATGCTATCATGCTACTATTTTTGTAGTATACCAAAAAATATATATATATATAAATAATTAATATATAAATATTAAATATATATAATATAGAATATACCAAGCTGTATATTATTTACTTATTGTTTTTTTTCTCTCTCTCCTTCATTTTCGTTTTGTTTTTTCTCCTTAGTTTTTTAAGGGACTGCTGATGAAAATTAGCCTTTTGGCTCGTTTAAATGAATCATCCCGATTCATGTTACACAATATTACATAAAAAATGATCACTGATATGATAACTTAACGCAGTGAGCAACAAAGTGTGTTTAACATTACATATATACTATATTTTTTAAACACTATGCCTTTTTCTTATTATGTTTTAGTGTTGTATTGACAGAATATTTTAAATAGTAATGATTCTTGCTTAATCAACAAGTATCCCGTTGTTCAATTCATTATTCAGCCTATACCAAACTCTGATATCTTCAGCAGTTCACACACGATCACATTAAGAGCAGAGCTCAACTCACGACAGCAGAGGCAGACTTTGGTCACTGCTTTCTTTGATTTGCAAACTAAATAGTGCTCACTAAAGCAATAACTGAGTGGATGGAGGGATCTTGCTGCGATTGGTCACCCTGTAGTGAGTGCTAATGAGAGGCTCTGGTGCGGGTGACACACGCGGAGCCACTGACAAGATCGGGGTTTGATTAATTGACCTGGGGTGGGTGTTAATGAGGGAAAGGAACAGGCCGTGTGGAGTTCAGCGTCTCCACTGATGCAGCATTCAAACTGCAGTCCCAGCAAACACACACACACACACACCAGCTACTGTGACAGTCTGGGCCGTGACAACTGCCGGGGACTTTGAGCAGTTCGGTTCAGTGAACAACTTTGCCATTTTTTTCCCATGGCTGTTACTTCTCCTTTGCTAAAGGGGTCATAGGATGAAACAGAATTTTTATTGTATGTTTGAAGTACCAATTCTGATGCACCATGTAGACACACTCTAACTTATTCTAATATTAAAACTGAGCAATAATAGCTTGTTCAGAAACACATTTAGTCATTGCAGATATATTCATTACTTTCAGTTCTAGATGAGAAGACATGACAAAAGAAATTTTTTTTTTTTTTATCAATTCGGTAGGTTTACACAGGTGTAAAATGGGAGAGTTTTGTTATACAGTTTTTGTTTAGCTTGCAAGAGGACACAGGTTTAAATCTAGACCTAATGTGTTTTTTTAAATAAACTGTAAAATTGCATCTGAACGGTTTTAAGAACTTTCCACAAGAGTTGTTTTCCTTCAATAAATGTAAAATAGTATAATACATTTTTTTCATAATTTTATTTTGTTTAAATTTTATATTTTTATAATTCGTTTTTATTTTTATTTTTGAATAAATATTTTATTTATATATTTATACTTATTCCAATTAAAAAGGCCTATAAATTAATTTTTTCTAAGCTGGATTCAAAATGAATTTGGTCTAAAAATAATGCCCCACAGTCTGAATTGTATAAGTCTCAGTGGTTATTATAGAAGTCTTAAAGGTACAGTAGAGCAAAAATAGCCTTTTTATATTTCTAAGTGTCAAAGAGGGGATGGAATATGGTCATGAAAATTAGAGATGCACCGATTGCAATTTTCTTGGCCGATTCCGATTTCCGTTTTTTTTTTTTTTTGTTAGTGTGATCTGCCGATACCGATTTTTGCCAATTCTGATTTTCTTTCTAAGAACTAAAATTGACAGCATATACAAACAAAAATGTACTTTTCTTCAACGCAAAGTTTTATTTTCATAAAAAAACACAAGTAAAAAGTCAGTAATAAAATAAGAACAAATAAAAAAATTCAAACAACAGCACAATTAAATGCAATAGAATAAAGAGAGCTATGAAACTAAGTTTTTCAGGTTAAGTAAGTTTTTATTCAAGTAAGAAATACTACAGAAATTAAAGTAATCAAATGTAAAATAACAAATCCAGTGTTATTTTACATTTGATTACTTTAATTTCTATCTTCATTGTAAAAATGAAATACAGATTGATGCTTACCATTAAAGTTATAAAACATTCAGTCATTTTGTCTTTTGTTCTTTGATTAACATGACAGACAGCAGCAGGAATATTGGACTGCGGTCCCTTTAAGAGTTTATCCATGGACCCAATATAACGTTACACAACATGCGTTCTCTTTCTCAACTTGTGAATCTCTAATGAAAATCTAAATCGTGACTCTTTTTAATGCAAAAAAGACTAACATTATAACTGAATCTCAGAGAAAAAATGTATCTAAAAGTCCTTAATATGTCCCCTTAATGAGAAAAAATATGAGTGAATTTGTTGTGTAAAGAAAGTGGAAAATGGAAAGCATGCATGTGCCAGCTTTTCCTCCTAGTCGTGACAAAGTGTGAGCATTATATAAGTTGAGTCATCCTCTGCAGCGAATGCTGTCACAGGATTGCGTTTATTTATATATTTATGTTTGTTTGTCTCTTTATCTGCAAGGATGCTTTGTTTAGTACAGGTCTTTGTTGATGTATGTGGAATATCACTCAAGAATAATTATGCTGTCATTATTTACTCACCCTCATGTCCTTCCAAAGTTTTTTTTCTATCATTTTCTGTTTGATAAAGTAACAGCATACACTTAGGATGACTTGAGAGTGAGTAATGCTTATTTTTGGGTGAACTGTCCCTTTAAGACTGAGCTTGGAATAGTGAATCAGATTGTTTGTTCATTGTTGTTAAAATGAAACAGCAAATAAAAAAGTCTCCACACAGCCATAGTCATCTCATTCCAGCACTCTGTGTGTGTGTGTGTGTGCCACCTGCTTATTATGCTGGGGCATTTGTTTCCAGCACCATTCTGAGCAGTAAATGAGAGCAGTCTAACATCCGCGGGGTCGTTGCAGCTGCCGCTAACACAAGCCTGGTTGTTTTCTCTGTCACGCTGAAGTTCGTCGCATGCGTTCTGAGTCCCTGTGAGACAACAATGCCCAAATAAAGAACACACAACAAATACAGTAAAAAAAAAAGCATCCCCCCTTTTTTTTTTTGCTATTTTTTTGCTCACGAATTCCTGACTCTGTGACTGTGTATTAATCTTTGATATGTAACTCAGCATGCACTGTTTGATAGATACCTGAGAGACATGAATGATGCCTCGAATCATGCAGCTAGAAAGTGTGAAAGATGCTCAAGTCATTTGACAGAATTTAGCCTTTCAAAACGTTATTTATTTATTATTTATTTATTGTATTTATTATTAATATTATATATTTTTTAAATCTCTTATTCTCAGCCAGGCTGCATTTTTGGTCTAAAATACAGTAAAAACATTAATATTGTGAAAATATGATTACAGTTTACATTAACTGTTAACTTTTATTTGAATATATTTTAAAATGTAATTTAGCTATTTCTGTGATGACAAATCTGAATTTTCAGCATCATTACTCCAGTCTTCAGTGTCACATGTTTCTTCAGAAATCATTCTAATATGCTGATTTGCTGCTGAAAAAACATTTCTTATTATTATCAATGTTGAAAACAGTTGTGCTGCTTAATATAATATTTTATATTTATTTTTTTATTTTTTGTTATTAGAAAGTTCAAATGCATTTATACATGCAGCTTTTATTTGAGATAGAAATGATTTGTAACAATCTAAAAGTCTTTACTGTCACTTTTGTCATATTAATGTGTCCTTGATTAGAAGTATTCATTTTTTTTAAATCTCTTGTAAAATTGTCAAATTTATTAGTTTTTTGTTTAAATATTATGATGCTTAGGCCCTCATTAAAAAATTATATATATATATGATGGGCCATATTGTGTTCTATGTTTGGCATATTGAGGTCTGTACATGTACAAATGTCATTCATAGGTATAAGCCGTTATGCTTTATCACGTCTCCATGGTTAAAGTCTATGACTTTACATACTTCCCTGATAATTGATCCTCAGGACTGGTGTAACGTTGTTAGTATAACAGTTGTTGAACATTAGAGCTGCTTTTTTGAGAGCTTTTACTGCTTAAAATTATTAAAATTGTTGTTTGTTTTTAATGAATGGCCATGTACAATTAGTGTTACATCTGAAGACAAAATAGGTAAAATGTTACAAATGTATCTGGGTCACGAATAATATTATTTCCTTTGCCACTGAAAGGAAAAAGAGAACAGCGTGTGGCCTTGTCCCATATTTCCCACCTGTGTTATGTGATCACTGAACGCTAGATCTTATTAGCAGTGGCCATTATATTTAGAGCACAAAATGCTAGATAATCAGTGAGCCACAGTACAATGGCTGTTCCAAAACACAGTGAGCTGCCTGTGTAGTGTTCCAAATCACTGACTGATGAGGTTTCATTTGAACTTTCATTTGGGTGCTCCGATTGATCGGCTACTGAGCACTATCGGACGATAATCACGTTGCATGATTGATCAGCGGTCTCTAAAAAAGCCGATCTCAAGAAACCGATCTCAAGCTGATGACACTGCCGTGAGATGTTTGGCTCGACATGCAGCGACACTGTCTCAGTCTCTGTCCAGCGCGGGTGAAATAATTATAATGCTAAACGTGAGGTACTCACCTTCATATTTCTTCATTAAATAACTTATAAAGTAATTTGAAAATCTTGTGTGAGAAGTAATTTCACAAACAGTGTGAGTGAATCACCGCGCGTACTCTCTCTCAAAATACGCAAATGTCTTCAAATCACCACATCGCGTCTGTCCATAAGCGAGCTGCACAGTTGACACAGAAATTGTCACCTGCACAATCGAGGCAGTCACATTGTCACTAAAGTTTATAAATTGCATTACTTTTTAATTCTTCCCTGTGTTTAACCATTCAGCGCTCGCACGCTCTCCTGGAGACTGTGTGCTCATGCACACTCGCAGCGCGCACACATAACGCCAGGTTCACATTACTCCATTTGCAGTGTGAATGTGGTGCGTATTTTTTCCGAGCATGAGTGAATCACCGCGCGTACTCTCTCTCAAAATACGCAAATGTCTTCAAATCACCACATCGCGTCTGTCCATAAGCGAGCTGCACAGTTGACACAGAAATTGTCACCTGCACAATCGAGGCAGTCACATTGTCACTAAAGTTTATAAATTGCATTACTTTTTAATTCTTCCCTGTGTTTAACCATTCAGCGCTCGCACGCTCTCCTGGAGACTGTGTGCTCATGCACACTCGCAGCGCGCACACATAACGCCAGGTTCACATTACTCCATTTGCAGTGTGAATGTGGTGCGTATTTTTTCCGTGCTCATGTTAACAGATTAATAAAGCGTTCACACTGCGCACGGTTGCGGTCCGGCAGTGCGATCCAGGAGCAGTACGTCTGCAACAGTGCAGAGATCGTTTCCGCACCGAGTCTATTTTTGCTGTGCTGCAAGCGCTGAATTAAAGTAACAGCGCATTGTTTGCGGTAAATATGAACATGGATTGACACGAAAATGTAGTAATTACACCATAAATGCATATTATTAAAGTCTACTGTGTTTCACAGTCAACACATATGGCTTTTTGGCTAGGTTTAAAGGGAAAGAGCACTTTAAGGCAATAATAGATGGCACTCGTGGAGGTAGGAAAACAAAGTTCTTTATTAACCGCGAGATTGCTTGTAATAAAGATTTCAATGCAAAAGGAAAGGCAGTAGAGCTGTCTATTTCTGTCAATGGTAAGTTTGTGATAACGTAAGGAAAGTAGTTTAAATGTTTTGCCACTTGCTTGAGCAACTTAATATATAAATCTAGAAGTAAATGCAAAAGTAAAAAGCATTGAATAATGTGTTGCTTATATTTATTGTTGAAACATGTCTGTGAAAGATTGTATTACTGTACTGTGTAAAAAAAGAATTGCAATGCTGAAAAAACATTTTCAGTGACAATGTTTTGATTTGAAATCAAAATAATGGATAAAAGTTGTGTTTGTGGTAAACAGCCACGGATCAGTAGCGGACTCCTGTGTGAAAGCTGCTTCTCCTCTCACAAGAGTCACCTAAGAGGGGAATTCCCCCCATTTTCAAAAATAAAAACTGATTGGAGTATCACTATAAGTAGTTATAAATGATAAAAAGAAGGCTTTAAAAAGATTGGTATCGGCAGATACTGATTTCTGTGATCGGTGATCGGCCTCAAAAATCCTGATCGGAGCACCCCTAATTTGAACTAGGATGCTACCTATGTAGACAGCAATGCAGCTCACTGGACTTGTGAACAGATCCAATGCGTCATGGGTACTGAGAACAAATGCATATTTATTTAAAGTCCCCCAGTAGTCAAATATTTTATCCCTTAAAACTTATCTTTGATCATCAAAATTACATATTTAAATGTTTTTTCTTGTGAAAATAATTTTCTCACTCCTTAAAATAGTTTGAATGCAACTCTACACCCTTGTCTCATTTACTATACGCTGATCTATGAATATGCAAATTAGTCCCGCCTCCACTCAGTCACACACCAGCCAGCGCCTCCTGATCCACTGAACTGTAGTAAACGCAAAACAATGGCATACACGGATAATGACTGATAAAACTATCTTTTTACTAGCGGACAACTACAGTGAATACTGTAACATTCGTTAAAGTTACTTACTTGATGATGTTGTATCCTAAAATGCCTTGAAGACTCGAATGCAGCCGTTTGTGATTCTTAATTTGCGCCCGCAAGCATACGCGTGTGAAGTGCAGATGCTGATGCGGGAGAGGTGGGTCTGACTCCGGGCTACTTTTACACTGTTGCCACAGGTTTTAATGCAAGTTAGCGGTTCTAAATTCACATTAAACCACAGCTTCATGGCATTTTTTGCTTTAATTTATTTTTGGGTTTGTGCTGGTATTGGTATATTTTGCATGCTAGTGATAGGAATCGATCCCTTGATGTGATTGGTAATTGTTTGTGACGTAGCAAACCGAGGGCTGTTTCAAACCGTATTTCTGGGTCAGCCTTTGGGAAACTACAGTTTTAAGGAGAAAATACTCAGCAATGGTGTTGATTAATTGGCATATGGTTTGTCTAAAGGCATATTAAAAACACCATATAGACAAATAAACAACATAAAAAAATTGATTTTCACTACAGGGGGACTTTAAGAGATTTGTCTTATTTTGTTGATGGAGACAAAGACACCAAATCCATGGTCTCTGCGGCTCTGGAACATTCTGTGTGTAGCCAGTGTCTATCCAGAACCACAGAGACGATGGATTCAGTGTCTCTTAGACACACATTGGGCTCTTTGTTTAGTTTCAATGTGTCAGCTCTTATCTCAGCGTGTGAAAAGCCTGTTTCAGATGATACACACACATGTGAGGGTTCAATTCCAGACAGTTTCGTAATTTTTCATGGAACTTATCTCTGCTGTGTGTGTTTGCTCGTTGTGTTTCTCTCTCTGAATCATGCCTCAGTCAATGCTGCTGTACTGGAATACATAGACATTAGCATATTTTTGCTATCTATTATTGGGGTTTTGTAAAAATATGATTTATATTAATTATACCCTAATTATACCTCAAAGTCATTTGAGTAATTTCAAAAATAATGAATATTAAAAATATTAAACCATAAATTAGTTTTTACACATGAGAATTAGAACATGATCAGTTTTAGAATTTCTATGAAATACTTTTTTTTTTTCTTTGGAAAAAAAATAAAATAAAAAAATAAATATACAGTGGTGTGAAAAAGTGTTGGCCCCCGTCCTGATTTCTTATTTTTTTGCATGTTTGTCACACTTTAATGTTTCAGATCATCAAACAAATTTAAATATTAGTCAAAGATAACACAAGTGAACACAACATGCAGTTTTTAAATGTGGTTTTTATTATTAAGGGAAAACAAAATCCAAAACTACATGGCCCTGTGTGAAGAAGTGTTTGCCCCCCTGTTAAAACTGTGGTTTATCACACCTGAGTTCAATTTCTCTAGCCACACCCAGGCCTGATTACTGCCACACCTGTTCGCAATCAAGAAATCTCTTAAATAGGACCTGCCTGACAAAGTGAAGTAGACCAAAAGATCCTCAAAAGCTAGACATCATGCCGAGATCCAAAGAAATTCAGAAACAAATGAGAAAGAAAGTAATTGAGATCTATCAGTCTGGAAAAGGTTATAAAGCCATTTCTAAAGCTTTGGGACTCCAGCGAACCAAAGTGAG
>NW_015505764.1:209621-236041 GCF_001515645.1 Sinocyclocheilus grahami | reverse complement strand
TGAAACATTAAAGTGTGACAAACATGCAAAAAAATAAGAAATCAGGAAGGGGGCCAACACTTTTTCACACCACTGTATATATTTAGAATTTAATCTTATATATCCCCTTATATATGTGTATATATACGTATAGTGTGTGTGTGTGTGTATATTTATATATATATATATATATATATAAGAGTGAAATATTTAAGGGGGTCTGAATACTTTCCGTACCCACTGTATATAGACACACACATATATATAGAACACAGACGTATATTAAAGCATATTGAATATATATGCATATATAATACCTAAAGCATATTGAATACAGGATGTCTGGACATAATTGAAGGGTTCTTTCCTTTCAAAATGCTTTAGTATTTTATTTTATTTTATTTTAACCCTTCAGTTGTGTTCTGCCCAGACTTCCTGTTTCATTTGAAAGCAAGTCAACACAAATGAATCTGCAGAATTCTTTTCAGTTCCGGTCCAATTCCAAATTCCTAAGCCTAATTACGAGCAATAATAATATTACTGTTTGCTGTAGCAAATATAGTTTATGTTTCTGAATGTGGGAATCACATATCATCCTTTGAATCGGTTCAGATCAGCTTTCTAAATATCATGACAGTATGTTTCAGAGAAATAGATCTCTATTTTAGAGGCGCTCTATGAGACGTCTCATTCAGTGACATGAACTGTAAACACTGAGAGATCAGCCACTGTCACTGTTTGTCAGGTTACGCTCTCAAACAGAGGCGTGAAAATGCTGGATAAAAGATCAGTGTTTGTATCAGTGCTTGCGCTGGCCTGGTTTCTTTCGCTGCTGTCTCTTTGGTGTGAGCACAGAAATAGCAGAACAACTTTGACTCATGGCTGCACAGCCGAGCGTGTCTCTGTCACACTGTCACAAGTGTAGAACCTGTTAGACGGATTCTAGAGTTAATGTTAATGTGAATACGGACGGACCGCCTGAAGCAAAGTGAACATGTGGGGGAATTTCTAACATTGTTCTCATTACCCTGAACATACACACAAACACTCATGAGACTACAGTATATGCATACACATTAGTGCTGGATATAAATTTTAGTTTCACGATTGCAGACTTCATTTGAATAATCTGATATTCATTGTTATTTTGATATTTTCGTCAGCTTAAACATTATTTGTAGCACACCTCCTGTTCTGTAGATGTTGCTAATGTCAAAATTCCTTGACAGTTCGTCACTTTTTTAAATGTAAATTTTTATACCAGGGCTGAATAGTTTGATGAATGCAATCAACTGCTATTTGTAAATGCTTTGCCATTATTTGTTTGTCTCCCATCATGCTGAAATTTTTTACATTTTGACATTTTTTAATAAAAAAAATTTCCCCCCCTTTTTGTTATGGGGAAAAATCATACCATAACATAGTCACAAAAAAAGTGTGGGACACAGTTGTATATGTTTTGGTTTAATATAATCTAATTTAATATAATCAATTGAAACTTTATTTTACTATAATATAAAAAATAGAATATAATA
Source organism: Sinocyclocheilus grahami (assembly GCF_001515645.1). Classification (NCBI taxonomy): domain Eukaryota; kingdom Metazoa; phylum Chordata; class Actinopteri; order Cypriniformes; family Cyprinidae; genus Sinocyclocheilus; species Sinocyclocheilus grahami. Next base: position 234,527 of record NW_015505764.1, on the reverse strand, counting down.
AGTAATAAGTAAATTTTAATATAATAAATCAGTTCATTATGAAAGCATTGTAACAGTGTCTACACCGGACGCGAGCGACAAAATACAATAGAACATATTATGCTGTCTACACTGGATGCGGCGCGACGCGACATGAAAAATCCCCGACAGTAGACTGATGCCGCTTTCTATTTATGACGTATTGACACAAATTTCAAATGATTTTCAACGGTCGCTTTGTCGCGTCCAGTGTAGACAGACTTTAGCTGTTGCGGCACGGCACGACAACTGTGGCATCCGGTGTAGACATGGTGTTTAGAGTATTGTATAATTTAAATTGTTACTGTTGGGGTCAGTAATATTTGTACATGTATCACAGTTTCCACAAAAAATCTTAAGCAACACAACTGTTTTCAACAGCTTGATAATGATAAGACATGTTTCTTGAGCATCAAATCAGCACATTAGAATGATTTCTGAAGGATCATGTGAGACTGAAGACTGGACTAATGATGCTGAAAATTCAGCTTTGCATCACAGGAATAAATTACATTTTAAATTATATCAAAATAGAAAACAGCTATTTTTAATTGTAATAATTTTTCGCAATATTTCTGTTTTTACCGATCAGATAAATGCTGTCTTAGTGCACAGAGAGACTTATTCCAAAAACATAAAAAAAATGTACCAACCCCAAACTTTTAAACAGCAGTAAACATTTCATGCTAAATTAACATATGTTAGGTAATTTCCCGAATGTATCTAATAGTTCTCAAGACAATTTTATTCCTCTAATAATTATAGGCATCAAAATGCACCATATTTGTGTGAGTGTGCAAACTCAGATTAACTGATGTCAGAATTGAATTGGAAAATCAGTGCCAATGCATAAACATAGCCCTATTAGCTTTAAATAACCCAGGCATTGAAATTGGCTTCAAAGACGCACAGAATCACAGCACAACACAAATGTGATACTGTCAGGTGGCAGCACTATGTCTCTCTCTGTCTTTCTCTCTCTCTCATAGAGGTCAGGGTGGTCTCTGTCTGTTACAGCGTTTGCAGCTGCAGGAGGCATTGCAAGGTGAAGACACATTGGCTGTCATTGTGCTGAGCGAGAGAGAAAGAGAGGGAGACAGTGGGGAAAGGAGGGAGGTAGACAGGGAGGGTGAGAGAGAGAGAGAGAGAGAGAGAGAGAGAAGCTGCTGCCATGGGCTCACTGGAATCGCTCGTTCACACTCGCTGTTGACGGATGAGCCGTCGGTCGAGGCTGAGAGCTCGGCAGCTTGTGTCAAGCTGAGGGGAGAGCGGAACATGAACATAATGAGAACCTTCCCTCGCTTGCTTTCAGATACCGGCCAGAAGAAGACGCCGGAGAAGAAGGATGGGAGGCGGATGTCGTTCCAGAGACCAAAGGGCACCATCGAGTATTCCGTAAGTGGGAACAACAACCCCTTTCCTTGTTATTTCTTTGCATGTGCTGTGTGTTATAGGCTTGTATCTTGCAGATCTCCTCCCGGCGCTGTTTACTCAGAGGATTTTTCCACATGTGCCTGCGAGATTTCTGTGAGAGTTTGCACGAGGACTCTGTGTGTGTGTGTGTGTGTGTGTGTGTGTGTGTGTATACACAGGGAGGATTTGAGAGCAAGTGTGCATGAAGCCGTGCGAATGTTTACATCAGCCTGTTTATTTTCACCAGTCTGCATGCGTTCCAGCAGAGTATTGCTGAATGACCTTCCTTTCTGCGTTTGCATTTCTATTGATTTGACGAGCGTGTGTGCTGAGTGAGAGAGTGAGAGAGACCGTGTGAGCTTCGATTGTCTGTCTTAACAGCTTGTTGTGTTCTTGAAATGACCCTCAAATTCCAGCTGCGGGCAGAACGCTTCTCATCTCTCTCCCTTGTAACAGAGGAGCGTGTGGGTTGAGCTGAGATCTGGAGTTCTGCCTAGAAGTGGAAAAAGACAGAGGAGAGGAAACTGCTGGCAGCAAGAGCTGTCATTTAGCCAGAAGATTGGAATTATACTGCTTTTTCACCAAAAATGTTGCTGGTGCTGCTGCCGGAGCTGGTGCTCACTCAGGGAATCTGATAACATCTCTCAGAAGCAGCCAATGTTTTTGACTTAGATGAACTGACTAGGTCACTGTCTTTGTTTACAAATCTTACGAGTTTTGAAAACATATTTTAACATTCAAAGTAGAGACGTGCAAAATCAACTAGTCAGGGCTACCTGAATTTAAAGACACAAAGTTTATGTTTACTCAGAGGATTTTTCCACATGTGCCTGCGAGATTTCTGTGAGAGTTTGCACGAGGACTCTGTGTGTGTGTGTGTGTGTGTGTGTGTATCCACAGGGATGATTTGAGAGCAAGTGTGCATGAAGCCGTGCGAATGTTTACATCAGCCTGTTTATTTTCACCAGTCTGCATGCGTTCCAGCAGAGTATTGCTGAATGACCTTCCTTTCTGCGTTTGCATTTCTATTGATTTGACGAGCGTGTGTGCTGAGTGAGAGAGTGAGAGAGACCGTGTGAGCTTCGATTGTCTGTCTTAACAGCTTGTTGTGTTCTTGAAATGACCCTCAAATTCCAGCTGCGGGCAGAACGCTTCTCATCTCTCTCCCTTGTAACAGAGGAGCGTGTGGGTTGAGCTGAGATCTGGAGTTCTGCCTAGAAGTGGAAAAAGACAGAGGAGAGGAAACTGCTGGCAGCAAGAGCTGTCATTTAGCCAGAAGATTGGAATTATACTGCTTTTTCACCAAAAATGTTGCTGGTGCTGCTGCCGGAGCTGGTGCTCACTCAGGGAATCTGATAACATCTCTCAGAAGCAGCCAATGTTTTTGACTTAGATGAACTGACTAGGTCACTGTCTTTGTTTACAAATCTTACGAGTTTTGAAAACATATTTTAACATTCAAAGTAGAGACGTGCAAAATCAACTAGTCAGGGCTACCTGAATTTAAAGACACAAAGTTTAAAGCACAGCATGTTGTCAGCATGCTGTTGAAAGCACTGTAGCTAAAAATATTAAAACTAAATATATGTATAATAAGAATAACACCAAGTTAATCAACCTTGATTTTTGATTAGTAGCATTGTGACCTATCCCTAATCCTAATAAGTCATTTAACTAAGCGTCTTTTTGATATTGGAGGTTTCTGTCATATATATAGTTTGAAATTTATATTATTTTTGGGTGGGTAAGATTTTTTAAATGTTTTTGAAAAGTCTAGTGCTCACCAAGGTTGCATTTATTTAATTAAAAATACAGTAAAAATAGAAATGTTGTCTAATGTTATTACAATTTAAAATAACTTTACTTCTATTTTAATATATTTTAAATGTAATTTATTCCTGTGATGGCAAGGCTGAATTTTCAGCATAATTACTCCAGTATGTAGTGTCACATAATCCATCAGAAATTATTCCGGTATGCTGATTTGCTGCTCAAGAAACATTTCGTATTATTATCAATGTTGAAAACAGTTGTGCTGTTTTATATTTTTGTGGAAATCTCATTTTTTCAGGATTCTTTGCTGAATAGAATGTTCAAAATAACTCCATTTAATTGAAGTACATTCTACAAACTATTCAGTTGTTAACTTCTAGTAGACTAATCACCCATTGTGATCAGTCATTTAACTAAGCGTCTTTTTGATATCGGAGGTTTCTGTCATATATATAGTTTGAAATTTATATTATTTTTGGGTGGGTAAGATTTTTTAAATGTTTTTGAAAAGTCTAGTGCTCACCAAGGTTGCATTTATTTAATTAAAAATACAGTAAAAATAGAAATGTTGTCTAATGTTATTACAATTTAAAATAACTTTACTTCTATTTTAATATATTTTAAATGTAATTTATTCCTGTGATGGCAAGGCTGAATTTTCAGCATAATTACTCCAGTATGTAGTGTCACATAATCCATCAGAAATTATTCCGGTATGCTGATTTGCTGCTCAAGAAACATTTCGTATTATTATCAATGTTGAAAACAGTTGTGCTGTTTTATATTTTTGTGGAAATCTCATTTTTTCAGGATTCTTTGCTGAATAGAATGTTCAAAATAACTCCATTTAATTGAAGTACATTCTACAAACTATTCAGTTGTTAACTTCTAGTAGACTAATCACCCATTGTGATCAATTATAATTGTGTCATTGTGACTTAATCATTTAATTCCACATCTTTTTGATGTCATGAGTTGCTTATGATGCAGCAGACATTGTTTGCATATACAGCAAATAAAAAATTCACAGCAATTCATACAGAAATGTGAAATCTCAATGATATTAATTTGTTTGAGACTAACTGTGAAAAAAGGGGCATCCGTTTCGGTTTAAAACTGGCATCAGGTAGCTGTGGGATTGGATGCTGGTGTAGTTGACGTGCTGCTGCTGTTGCTGTCACGGTTTTGTTTCCACACGGTTCTGCTCTCCCCTCGGATCTGAGCAGTTTTCTCCCCCCAACACGCGCTGAAGATCCGTCTCTGTCGGCCAAAAGTGATTGACAGGACCTTTGTTTTCCTCCGCAGAGCGTGAAAAGTGTGCAAGACGACAGCGGGGCATTTGTCACAGGGCATAAACAGCGTGTCATGAGGCTATTTGTGGCGGTTGTTGGTGAGGGATGTGGGGGTTAACATGAGAGAGATGGCAGATATGGCACTCATATCTCAGTCTTCCAGCTTGCCTCGCAGTCTTCCACTCCAAACCACACCACACCGCTGCAAGATGGAGTGATGGATGTGATTTTGAGAAAATGTTTGGATAATTATTGGACATGATGCATGACTCTGAACACACAAATCATCTTTAAATGGATAGCTCATCCAATAATCTATATATGAATATTCTGTCATCATTTACTCATCCTCTTGTCGTTCCAAAAATCCCTTTCCTTTTTTGTGGCTTCATTGTTTTTATCCATACAATGAAAGTCAGTGGGTCTTAGTGTTGTTTTGGACCCCATTGACTTTCATTGCTTGGCAGTTTAAAAATTATTTGTAAATGATGACAGTGTTTTCATTTTGGGACACTTTCTGAAAAACGGCCTCCATTATTGTGAAAGCCTCGTCTCCTGCCACAGGTAATTGTCTGCTCTTTTCTCAAGAAGCAGTCTTGACCTCAGGAGGCGTTGAAGGAGAGCTAAACTGTAGCCCAACTGCTCAGTCACTAATAACGGTCAGCGGGTTCTCACCATTGGCTGGTCTGTGGCCAATTAAAGTGGTTGGACTCCAGGAAAGAGTGAGAGAGATTGAGATCTCATTGAAGAGAAACGGTAAGGAATCAGCATCTGCTTTAATGCTTCCTGAGTCTGTTGATTTCTGCAGCAGTCTGATTCGGCTAGAGTCATTGTATCACATTGAGTCACAGCACTGAAGCTTATAGTCTCATTATGCATGATGCATACTGTGCACAAAGATGAGATAAAACATGAGATTTTATCACATGGCCGAGCTGTTTTAAATGATTTTAGGGTGAATGTGAAGACCTTTAGGCAGTGAATGTTTGTGACCAGGCTCACCAGTTGCCCCTTGACATCCTGCTGACATTTGCCAAAGCAGGTTATTGGGACATTGAAGACACCTCAAGCTTGTACAAATGTACTTTGGAGATGCAGTGGTTTCAGATATTTACCATAGTATTGAATGATTGTCATATTCATGTACCATGGTTTTTCAAAGAATACCATAGTATTACCATGTCTAAAGCACGGTTGATGTTTCCATGGTGCTTTTTTTGTAAGCGCTGGCTCATTTATGTCCTGCGAAAGAGAGAACACCAACATCATGCCAAGACTGCTGAGCTAAAATTAGTTCTTTAAGTGATCATCGATGCAGTTAGCCAGCTTGTGCCATGAGGGTAGTAATGACGGTGTCACTATGGCAACTCATGCCACGGCAGCTGTGATGTCCCACGCAGTATGGAGCTTGTCTGATTTGACATTCTGTCTGATTGTACCGTTTGCTGGAATGTCATTTCCAGTTTGATGAGCTGTGTGTTCTGTACTAGTGTGAATCTCACGAAACCAAAAACATGCATGGATCGTATTTCACCCCAAAAGAAAGAAGTAATTATGTTTTACATAAGTTTATTATAGGAACAAACTAAAGTTTTTGCATTGTATTTTTTTTTTTTGCCATGCAAAAGAAGATTGATATAGTTATATAATATATACATATATTGTACTTTATTTATTTATTTATTTTATTTTTGGGGGGAAATGTAACCTGGAAATGTGACCTTAATTGTTATGAAAATAATTCACAATCCAAAAAAATCTTTACAAATGAACACATTATATACAGTATCTATCTATCTATCTATCATCAATATATATATTAGGGCTGTCAATCGATTACATTTTTTTTATCTGATTAATCACATCCTTTTTCTGCGATTAATTGTGATTAATCACACACTTCATGAAATTAAGCATAGACCATTTATCTTGTTTCAAATGTTTATTTTGTCATCATTTGCTATATCCAGCAAAGTAAACCTCAGTTTGTTGTGATTCTCAAAAATCTATATTTTCTGCAAGATTTTTTCAAGATAAATTTAGATGTCTTTCCAAAAAAGGACACTTAGAAACTCCAAAAGGACACCAAAGAACCAAATGATATAAGGAGCCCATATAAGCACATATGAAAAAAAAAAAGTCAGTACATCTCTGATGTAATCAGCCTGGTTTCCTTTATATTAGCGCTGTTTTGGACGGATTGTTTGAATGCATTCACTTACTGGATCATTGGATTGAAAACTTTCCCGGAGTTTAGCAGCTTAAAATGATCTAAACGCAAGCAGAGTAGCAAAATTGGGTTAAGGGGTTAGAATACAAATTGTGCTTCAGTAATTTTGCGTTAACTGCAGTAAATTATTTTAATGTGTTAAGGATTGTAAAATTAATCGCATGCGTTAACGCGTTAACGATGACAGCCCTAATATATATATATATATATAGAGAGAGAGAGAGAGATATATATAGAGATATACAGATATAGATATAATAGATAAAAGATCAAATTTGTTCAGGAGTGTATTTGTATATAGCAGATGTGTTTGCTGGATTCTAATTGGTTTAGACAGATTGATTACACATGTTCGCCATATTAAGATGACAGAATGCACAGCAAATTTATTTATATTGCACTTTTGATACACAAAAAACTTTACAGAAGCATAATATATATATATATTATATATAATTTTTTTTTTTTTTATAATTTTTTTTTTTTAGAAATTTAAATATGAATAGAAAATAAATTAGAAGGGACATAATGTTGTGTAATAAAATGTACAAGTAGAGCACTGTAATAAATAATACATACAGACATGAATGTGTTTGGACTTGAATATGGCTTCTGATGAGACATGTGAGAACTTGTGAAAGCTGCTCCCAGCTTTAGGGTGGTGTAAGAGCTAAACACTGTCTTGTGATGTTTGGTACCAACCCTAGACTTAACTAGTCTTGATCCTAATGACTTAAGAGATTGACGTCTCTAAATTCAGAATGGGTGAGCCACGTTTGAAGCTGTTGTAACATGTGCCTCTGCCTGCAGATTCTATTAGTGTCAAGTAGCTAAACTGCAGCGTATAGTTATAATAAAGAAGTATACTACTTGCTGGAAGAATTGTTTATGTAGATTATTAACCTTGATACTCATATGTATCAGGAAGCCAGTGTAAGGACTGATGCGCTCTTGTGTTTCTTTACTAGTTGTACATATCTTTGGATTAATTTATAGTTTTATTGTTGATTCTGCTGTTGAAAGAAGGAACCTTGAGCCGCCCATGTCTGGAAAATGTGGAGTTTGTCTAGACTGTTCTGATGCCTCTTACTGCTGCGTGTGTCTTTTTTCCGAGCAGAAGCGACTGGCAACGGCTGACATCTCTACTGGCACTGCTCGTGTTGTATATTGGGTGATATTTTTATCCATGGCTGCCTTTAGAAAGAGGACAACAGACCTCAGTGGGACTTCCTGCTAAAGTCTGAGATTGAATTAGGAGGGAAAAAACACGGGCGAGTTGGATAGAGCGCGTCTAGACTGCAGAGAAAATCATAAATTCACCATCTAACAACTACAAGCATTAGTGTTCAGTGAAGGCAGGTTGTGTTTGCTCTGAAATTAATTTGAAGCGTCCAAAGCTACAAATAAATAGCCCACGGAAAAAACGTTTTCAAATGGTTCTCACAGGGAATCAATGTTCTGTGCCAGACAGACTGGATGAAAGGAAGCCGCTTGCGTGGGGGCATTGGGAATATCGACTGTTGACGTTCCCATCTGGAGACGACCAGAAAACTTCTGTGCAAATTCTAGAAAATGCATATTTTTGAAAATGGTTTTCAATGTGCAAGTTTTTGAAAATGGCACCGTTATTGTTTCCGTGTGAAAACCCAAAACGGGAATCTTTGAAAACAGTGACGTCATGTGCGTGCGTAGTACGTGTTAGGTATGTAGACATGCGCAGTACGTGTAGATTTTAAAGGCAAGCGCGAACAAACATACACAACAATGGCAGAGTATATAGTACTGTTGTTGCTGCTCAAGAGTTTGCTAATGCTTCTTCAGCAAAGTGTGGATTTACCTTTACCTCATAATGTATAAAGTACTAATATCACACTGTAAAAATACTCTGATATAGGGGTCGACCGATATGTGTTTTTCAGGGCTGATACCGATTATTACAGATCAAGTAGACCGATAACCGATATTTTGAACCGATATATATGTCTGGTGTAAAAATTAAAATGAATGTCAAAATTAAGAATAACAAGGGCTCTGACAAAAACTGCCTTCCCTGGTGTTGGTTGAGTGTAGTACTCCCACAGTAAACTCTTTATTTTAAAGAGTTAAACTCTTTAATTTTTGGCAAACAAAGGGTAAGAGCAGTGTTTTTCTTCTTGTAATCAAGAGCGCTTGTCCTCCTAATTAAGGAGCACCTTCTGATCAATAATCAAAAATTCTGATCAAAAATTAGCCTTCCTAATATGAGGTGAAGAGATTTACAGGGGCATTTTGCTTGGGAACTAATGTGGTCGGAACCAAAGTTTACAGGACTGCGTTCTCTGGAATCCTCTCAAGCGGTGGACTTCTACGTTCCGATTGGTTGCCGCCGAACCGCGTCATAGCTCATTACCATAAAGTTGACATGATTTCAACTCTCCTCAACGTTCAAGTCGCGCCGCTGCTCGACGCCAGCTCACATTGAAAATTAATGACTTCCGGCAACTTTGACGCTCTCAACGGCGGCGGTGTGAACGCACGGTATGAAAAACAACTAGCAGAAGTCTGATTCAGAGTAGAAATGGCATTGGAAATGCGATGTTTTTTACTGTCTGATGTTTGGGAAACACTGTGTGATTATGTAAACCATTTCAGTCATAAAGAAGCGTGTTTATTTTATGTGTTTTCTGTTACACTGTGGAAGCTTCTGTCACGAAAACAAATTCCTCGTATGTGTAAACATACCTGGTAATAAAGCTTATTCTGATTCTGATTCTGATTCTGAATTGTCCTTTTAGGGCCCGTTCACACAAGATGCGTTCTTGTGTTCAAAACACAAAGTTCAAAGTTAAACTTTTTCAAGATGCTGAAAAAAATTTGTCACAACGTGGTGTTCATGAAGAAGCTGTGCCTTTGTTTAGTGAGACGTGGTTAAAGGGTGAGTTAAGCAAAAAATTTACATTTTGTCATCATTTACTCACCCCCCCCCCAAACCTGTATGATTTTTTTCTTCTGTGGAACGCAAATGTAAATGTTTAGCTTGCATTCTTTTCAAGCTAAACTCTGTGTTTGTGTCTCCTTGATCTGACCATCTCACTGTCCTCCTCACATGAGAGACTCATGAAATAGTAAACAGACAGACTATGAACTATGTAGAATCCTTTACATTAAGTTATTACCTACAGTATAATGGTCTGACTATCTGAGCTCAGATGTTTATGTTTAGAGGACTGTAATGTGGGGGTATGGAGAGTACAGGAGGAATTTAGCATGTCAGTGTTTTGTAGAATTCATCATACAGCAATAAGTTCCACACAAGATGTGCAAAAGGGGAAGAATATGTTCACACCATGCAACATTTCTCTTGTTAGGTTTTTGTCCTCTCACTTTCTTTTAGTGTCAAACAGAAACTTTTTTTTCTCAAATTTAAGCCAGCTTTTCACCCTCTATGACTTTTATTTTATTTTACTGGATAGTGCTGGCTAACATTTTACAGTAATAGTAGGTGTTTAGAATAAAGTTCATTAGAAAAAAAACTTGAATAACTGAATAGCAGCTTTATGCTATCTTTCAAAATGTTGGGGTCATTAAGTTACATTTTTTTAAACAAAATACTTTTATTCAGCAATGATACATTAAATTGATCAAAAGACATTTATAATGTTACAAATTATTTCTATTTCAAATAAATGCTGTTCTTTTGAACTTTGTATGCATCTATCAAAAATGTAAAGAATGTATCACAGTTTCCACAAAAATATGAAGCAGCACAACTGTTTCCAACATTAATAATAATAAGAAATGTTTCTTGAGCAGCAAATCAGCATATCAGAATGATTTCTGAAGAATCATGTGACACTGAAGACTGGAGTAATGATGCTGAAAATTCAGCTTTGCATCACAGGAATAAATTACATTTTAAAATATATGTAAATAGAAATTTGTTATTTTACTGTATAGCTTTATTGCTATATTACTGTTTTTAGTGTGTTTTTACTGAATTTATTGTGTTTTTGATCAAACAAATGCAATTTTGATGAGCATTAGAGACTTCTTTCAAAAGCATTCAAAATTTTACCGACCCCAAACTTTTGAGTGGTAGTGCACAACATACACCTTGTGTAGACCGAGAGGAACCTAAAGAAATGTCTTCACAACAATGTCATACACAACAATGGCAGAGTATATAGTACTGTTGTTGCTGCTCAAGAGTTTGCTAATGCTTCTTCAGCAAAGTGTGGATTTACTTCACCAATATTACAACCAACAGCGGAGACTCATAATATACATCATAAAATCGTCACTTCCCTACAGGTACTGTTTACTAACAAGGTCACAGCGCCAACTACTGGCCTGACATACGTAATACAGCGTTTTTGGCCGTTTTCGCGGATATGTGTAAACGCGAATCGTTTTGAAAACGCTGTCATGTATACGTGAAACTTTTTAAAAACACAAGGGTAAAGCTTTTCCGCTATGTAAACGTAGCCTTCCTCTTCTCCTTTCTCCTCGTTTTTTTTTTTTTTTTTAACATGCTTTTTGTGCATTTGTTGTGCAGGTGGACTCGCGGGACACTCTGAACAGTATCTCGCTGAAGTTTGACACAACTCCCAACGAACTTGTTCAGCTCAACAAACTCTTCTCCAGAAATGTGGTCCCTGGTCAGGTGTGTATTTCCCATTGAATATCCTATTTCTTGTCTTTTAGTTTAGTTTAGTTTAGTTTGAGGTATTTTAGATCATTTTTAAGCTACTGTTGTTGTTTCCAATAGTCACACTAACAAAAATCACAAACACTACTGAATTCATGGCAGGTTTTCTTTGCAGACTTTCATTTCAACGCTTCACTCCCTCACCATTAGATCTCAGCCAAGTGTTAGACAAAGAATCAATCTCTCACTGTTTAATATACTGTAACAGCATACCAATTATTGGCCAGTATGACATTTAACCAGATATTATCTCTCAGGTAGATGGAGTGATTAATGACTTCTCTTTTCTAGCCAGTGCATGAGCAGTTATGAAAGATCTCTTGCTAAACAGCTTCAGTATTGCTTCATCGTCTCCTCACAAATTCATGTTAAGCAAAGCTGAAGTCTGGATCGTTGATATTCACGTGACAGCAACCGCAGTAATGAGAGGGTGATAGATAGAGTCGGGCGCTGGAGATGGTCAACCGTCCTGTCAAAGTACAGCTGGAGGGCTCTCAGCATGGATCACGTGAGCAAACTCTGCGGCTTCTTCCATTAGCGTAATCCTCCCCAGCGCTTCGGCCTGCTGAACAGCCCCTCCACACTGACTCTACTGCCCTGCAAACTAACACGAGTGGAGTCTGTTCTGTGTTCAGAGATCTGAGGAGCACCGGGAGAGATCGTGTTTGATGCAGTGAACTTTGAGACGTTTAATTACTGATTTCTTCCCTGTACTTTAACAGTTAAACATTTAATCAAAAAAAAGTGTGTATGTGAGTATTTGTGTACAGGAGAGTGTGACAAAATTACCATGAGAATTTAGTTAAATCTGACAAAACCCCTAATTGCTGACAATGATTTGACCAAATAAATAAAAAGAATAAATAATAATAGTAAAAATATATATAATAAAATAAAATACTAATAATAAAATACTAATTTTTAGAAATCTTTTATATGTTAAATATATTTTTTAATTAAAAAATTTAAACCGTTTTCATTTTTTATATTTTAAAATATCCAATTAATTTAAATTAATGTGTTGATTTAATATGACAGAATCAGGACAGATTTGTTCTATTGCAGCTTTACATTTTAAAAACTATCAAATGTATTTGAAAAGAAAGAAAGATTATATACGCTAATTTTTTCATTAAATTACATATTTTTAAAATATTTTTTGGAAATTGTTTTTATTTTTTTAATATGCTATTAATTATCCAATAATGTATTGATTTAATATTAAAGAAAGATTCAGAACAGATTTGTTCTTTTTCAGCTTCAAATTAAAAAATAATATTTAGAATGGAATTTTTTTTACAGATTATTTATTTATTTAAAATATCGAGTAAATAAATTTTTTTTTGTTAATTAACATTATGACCTTATTTTTTATTTATCAATCATCAATTGACAGCCCTAATAAAAAAATAATAGAAGTCTTGGTTAAACACCTTAACATGCACAATGGATAATAATTTTGATAAACTTTTGTTTGTGTGTGTATTTGACTTTTTTGACTTTTACATTTGGGGACAACTTAAATTATTCTGGCAAAACTTTTTTTTTAAGACATCCTCAAAGGTAAAAATGATGAAGTAATACATTTTAAAAATTAAGGTATAAAAAGGCAAATTTTTAGCAGGTTTTATTTTAGCAGGTCAGGGTTAGTTGTAGTAATTGTATGAAAATTGTGGCTTTATATATAAACGGTACAGTTTGTCCTCATTTACATAACTAGATCAGTGCATGTGTGTGAGTAGTGAGTGTGCGTCCATGCATGCAGTAACTTGCTGGTGTTTGTGAAGCGTTACGCTGCAGTTGTGTTTGCAGGTCCTATATGTGCCTGATCTGGACTACGTGTCCAGTGTGGGCAGCTCTCCCTCCTTCAGTCCCAGCAGCCCGCTCTCTCCCACCTCCTCAGAAGCTGACCTGGAGAAAGTGAGCAGGGTATGTGACATTTCACACTTCACACCGCACAGCCTCATCATTTAACCTGTGCTCTGGAGGGACTCTCACACAATCATACAGCATGCCATAAGTTCACACTGAAGGATCTCTGGGTATTTTCCATAAGCCTATGTGTCTTATGCTTTCTGGTTCACAGGAATCATGTGAAAGAGAATTAATGGTGAACAGTGAAATCATGAGCCGACAGCTTGAGATGCTGCTGTTCATTGTTAGTCAGGAAACTTTGTGCATTGTTTTCCATCAGCTGATAGGAAGAATGCCAGTGTTGCAGAATAGCTCTCCGTTATGTTGTTGAGGTATCCGTGTGTTTGTCTGTCAGGATGAATAGGAAAATTAACTTAAGGTCAACACGTTTCGCTTTAAAGCTTAAGTGTGTAAGATTTTGTTAAAATACCCATAAGTATCCCAGTTTAATCTGCAGAGACAACTACAAGTAAGTGTTCAGGAAAACTATGTTTGCAATTCAGTTTGGTAAATACATGGCAAATTACACAATTCGCTTGAAATACTGCAAATATATCACTGTTGATCTAATAGTTACAAAAGAAGGACAGATGGGTACATAAAATATTTATACAACACAAATGGATGTACCTCTGTAAATTTGCTTTTGAACATGAGATCACCTGGCTCAAACATGATATTTACACATCCTCTGTAATCAAATACCTGCCATGAGCTGTGTTGACTTGCCCTCATTCTTAGAAGCACTTCATCTAAATCCCTAAGAAATAAGCCATTTCTGGTGAGGTGAATAGGACTGGGCGATAGAGAATTTATAAAATGTAATCAATATTTAACAATTTGCTCTAAAATGTCTTAAAGGGTATTTTCCCCCTCCAGTCAAAGCAACCATCAATTAAAATGATTTAAAAAATATTCAAAATGTTTAATGCAAGACAGCTAAAAAACAATAAAAATCTTGACTCAAAACAAAATGTTAATTAACAGAGATATGCATATTTACAATGATATGATTATGATGTAAAAATTACATTATTTTATATATTATATGCATATATTTTTATAAAGCAATTACACACACACACATATAATGCATATATAATTAAATAAATATTTTAAAAGTATAATGACACTCATTAGAAGAATATAAATATATATGTACTTATATTGATAAATATATGTTTATTATTAATTAAATATAGTTAATTTATTATATTTTACATGTAAAATATATCTATTTAAAAATTTAAATATAAATAAAAAATGTATAATGACTCACTCTTGTCCTTAGTTTAATGTCTAATGACAATAAGAGAACTTAATGGTCAAACTGCAACATTACAATTGACCTATCAGTAAGCCCCTCCCCTCGAACGCAGATGAGCCAATAGCAGTTGAGTATCAGTTGCACGGGGACCGGAACTCTGACATCTTTAGGTTTCAGCGTCATAGAGAAACATTGGAAGATCCAAAGCTTTCATCGGTTTGATGGCAAAACGACGTGCCTGGAGTACTTGTAACACTGATTCCATGTATCCTGAGAGGATGGGCAATGGAATTTATTTTACTCCATATCCTAAACACAAATAAGTCCCTAAGCATTCAACCCCAATCCCAATGAAGATGAAAACGTTCATTTTCTGGTTGTCATACTCTCATTAAGTTACTATTTTCATCTGCTCAAGCAGAACGTTAATGTCATGTTGTGCTGCAAGCTATCTCTGGCTAAAACTAGCTATTGTTAAAGTTAGCGAGTCCATATAACGTACCAACCTAAATATATAACTGTTCTCACATCATGAACAGTGTAGGTCAAAAACATATAAACGAAGATCTACATTTCAGTGTCTCTCCATATTAAACTGGTTAAATCTAAATTAATTTAATCGTACCCTGCGGTACATGAATATTGTTGATCCTGGATGCTGTCATCTGCGATCGTGACGACCGTAACATGAGGTGTCTCCTGCTTGCATTGTGATCTGTAAACCCTCGCTTCCAAATTAATTTTGTTACCCACCATATTTATTTTAAAATCTTTAGGGATGCACGATATATCGGCCACCATATCGGTATCGGCCGATAAATGCACATTTTTTCTGTTATCGGTATTTGTTTGCATTATTTATGCATTATTTTATTTATTTGTAAGACTTTTTTATGACTAAATTTGGTAATGGGAGAGTAAAATTATTTTTAAAACGTACACCGTTCAAACTAGGCTGCTTATGTTGAAGTGTTCGGGATGTGGTGTTTAATGATGAGACCTTTTTTGTAATCAGGCTCTCAAAAAGTATATAAAAATTTGGATATAGATTTATCGGCCAACATATCGGTTATCGGCTTTCAAAAATAAAGAATTATCGGTTATTGGTATCGGCCAAAATGTTCATATCGGTGCATCCCTAAAAATCTTTTATATATCCCTCCATAGCATATTTAAGTCCCACTTGAATGGTGGTCCGTGTTTCCAAAATGTTCAAAAGCATCTTGGGACAAGGTTTTCACTCTGACAGCTGTCATTGTGAGACAGTGAGCAACTCTGTTTGTTTGTCCGAGTTAGCAACAGTAACTAAGGGGGACGGGGCTTACCGATAGGTCAATTGCTTATTTTATATTGTTAGAAAAAAAATATGGAATATTCTTTTACTGCCCAGCCGTAGTGGTATAGTATCTCTTCTCTTTCCTGTGGAGTAACTGTGCTCATGTTACATGCTGTCAGTAGGTTTGCTGTTGAATTTCTGTTTTGTAGTAAAAGGCTTTACCTTCAACATCTTATAAAGAAGAGGCCGCTGTACCTCACTGCCTCTTGGTCTCCATAGTGACTGCTGCGACGGTACCGTTTGCAAACCTGCCCACTTGTGCACTGAGCCTTAGACGCTCCTTTCCCTTTGGTTTCTTTCACACATATACAGAGTTCTGGCATGAAACTCTAGATGGCGCAGTCCGATAGGTCTAACTCAATCTGATCTAATGACATCATTATCACATGGCACAGCTGATTGGTTCTCTCCTGTATCGGTAGCCAATGAGCTCGCTGCTCAACATTCAAATATATGACTACTGTAGTGCTTGCCGTAGCAGTTGCAGCTTGCTTCAGAAACCCTCTACCTTCCCCAGCTCCACCTGTATAGATCTGCTACGAGGTGATTCATGTATGCTATATGAGGGTCATTTCATGTATGCTATTTTGCAGCAGCAATATTTCTTATATGCTCACAGCAGCATGTTGTGGATGTATTGGCAGTAGCAAGTCTTGGTACATGGGCCCAATCCCAATTCTATGTTATACCCCTTCACCTACCCCTACCCCTACGCCTACCCCTTCCCCTTGTCCCTTGAAACAGAGTGTCAAGGGGTAGGGGTGAAAATATTCCCCTAAGAATTGGGACACCACTACTATACCGTCACACATCATCATACTTCGTCTAGCTCCTACAATGAACACACCTATACTGTTGTGCTGGTGTGCATTAGAGCCTTTAATTACCGTTCTTTATTAATGCGCTGCTTACTGACACACACACACACACACACACACACACACACACACACAGATCGCGCAGCTCACACATCCAGGAGCAAAGAAACTTGTCAACGCTGCCCCACGACTTTTAATAATAACAGTTTAAATACTCGCTACAATATATTTTCCAGCAACAAGAGGATATAATCGCTGTTTTTAAAGTAAACTCACTCACTGTAAAGAGAGACGCACAAACACGCATACGCGCAACTTGTCTTGAATTGGCAGTATCTGAGAAAAAAGTTTAGCGATTTCTAATTGTATGTCTATGGTGGTTATCGCCCAGATCAGATATGAAAATATGTTATGGTACTATCGTGCAGTCTGTAATGACATGACGTTAGTAAACTTTAGCGATTTTTTTGCAACCATTTCTTAATATGACCGTAAATATGAACACACAGTTGAATGTAAAATAAAACAAATTATGACTTTTCATTCAAATCTTTATTAATGCCAATAATACTTACATTTATGTCTTTTTTTGTTCGCTCGGGCAGCCATGTTGCCGCTGTAGCTGGTTTATGCTGAGATCATTCATACCCCTTCGTTTGAACTGTGGTCCCGAAAAATCTTCATTTGAAGGGCTATCTGGCCTTTCTCCTTACCCCTACCCCTCCAACCAAAAGAGAATTGAGACACCCCTACCCCTTCACGTGAACGCGCGAAATGGAGGGGTAAGGGAAAGGGGAAGGGCTAGAGGGATAGAAATAGGATTGCCGCAGCAGCAACAGCAGTGTAGCAGATTTATTCCGATATATTTATTTAAGACCAAATACATTAACATTGTCATGTACATTACCATGCCAATCCCTCCGAGAGTTGTCATGACAGAAATCTATTTAGACCGTTGATCTGGGAAAAGGAAGCTGTGATCTGTTTAGCAGTCTGAGACAGGTGCTTTACTGGGATGTAAAATAATACAGTATGCAAAACATAATACAGTGCATCCAATAAAATGTATATTCATTTTGAGATGTAATTATATTACAAATAGAGTTACTTTAAGTGAGCATAAGATGATGGCAAAAACCATTTTAACGTAAAAATAGTACAGATACATTTTGTACAATTAAATATAGAATAATGACATATATATCAAAACTAAAAAAAAAATAATAGTAATTTTTTTTTTATCACTAATATCATAGCTACTTAGGGTGCTTTCACACTTGGTTCAATTGCTTGGTCCGAACCTGAGTTCGATTGCTCCCCCCTCCCCCTGCCCCTGCTGGACTGTTTTCACATTATATTATTTGTGTCTGAACCGCGGTTCGTTTGCGTCAAGCCAGCAGCTGTTTACCCCGTTGCTTAGTAACGATGGTGCAGGAGAAGACTGCAAAATGCGTAGCATTGCTCTCTTCAATTTTATATTTATGCTTTTGAACCATTGGTTTTATTTCCAAAGCTTCAGTACATAACGGCAGTTACGTCTGCCTTACGAATGTACTGCAGATGCTCTAAAGAACTCTGAAGGCGAACAGAAATTAGATAAACAGCTCTCTGCTTGCAGCGCATCAGTCACGCTCGTCAGGAAAGTGAGTGAAACACAAACGCACATTTTTATCAAATAATACATCATTAATAGCGGTTCACTTCTGTGATTTGGTACAATTGCATTCACATCAGCAGCAAACTGTACCGGAGTTCACTTGAACCGTACCCCAGACCACCCTTTTTAAGCGGACTCGGGTACGGTTCGCGGGTGCACACCCGAGTTCGGAAGACCGTGTTCACATCATCCAAACGAACCGAACTCTGACGTCAATCGAACTCAGGTGCGCACCAAAAGTGCTAGTGTGAAAGCACCCTCAATGTATGATCTTGTGTTGCCTCAGTACTCAAGGTGGTGATATATTACTTTCAAATGTGCAATTAAACTAAATAGTTCATTAATTATTAATCAGGTAGCTAACTGTAAACATACTGTTAATTAACTTGAATATAGCGATTGTGTGACGGACTGGGCGTGACAATGGAGATCCAAGTGCAAGCTTTTATTAAAACAGATCGTGGTCAAAAACAGGCAGGGTCCAACACCAGCAAACAACAGTATCCGAGGCATGACAAAAAGTAATCCAAAAACAAGCAATGGTCAGGGCAGACAGCAAACAATCACAAAAACAATGAAACACTCCAAGGTCCAAAACTCAAAGGTAAACATTTAAAACGCCCAGTAATGTCCGCAAACAGCTAAACAAGACTTCGAAATGTTAGTGTGTTTGTGTGCTGCTTAAATAATACTAATGACAGGAAACAGGTGTGCATGCAATCAGTTCCTGGGCAGAGGGTGTTATGGGAAATGGAGACCGGGATACAGTGGCAAAATTCTGGGATGGAGTGCCCTCTAGAGGAGCTCATGGGCACTCCAGCTTGAGATCGTGACAGATAGTCTTCAAACTGTTGCTCAGCCCTAACAGTAGGTGACCTAAAAGAGAAAACTATCCGTAGAAGAAGACTATGCAAATTTTCAGTGGAGCACCCCTTGTGGCAATGCTAAGAATGCAACACCTACATTCATGTGTTATAAATTACTGTCTAGCACATTGATGACAAATTGGAGCTTGTGTAGCTAGAAGCATTTGTGTTCATCTATTTCTAGAGTGTATGCACTGACCCTTAAAGGGCTGCTGTCTATGTAGGCAGTGCACAGCAAGGCAGCTCTCAGAACAGACAGCGACGCTCATTGACCTCCTCAGCCAGAGAGCCTTTTCCCTGCACACTACAGAGTTCTCCAGAGACACGGCAGGGTGAGCATCAGCCAGCACTTTGATTCAGTAGTGTAAAGAAAGCACTTCAGTAAAGCAAACAGCTCTTTTCTCAGGCTGTAACGATCATTTAATTACGGAGCCGTTATTGCAGTGCTACAGACAGGGCTTGTATTAATTATTCAAGCGGATGCCCTGGCATGTTTGTGTGTAATGAAGAGCAATAGTGAACACTGACCATAGGGTGCAGTTTATTTGCTTTCAGAAGTAGATGCTGCTGTAAGTTATATTAGCCAGAAAGTACAAGGTACTACCATGGTAGAGGAATATGTTGAGGAATATGTAAGTACTATAAAATACTATAGTACTATAGTAAACATTTGTGTGTTTGTTTAGTTTTATTTATTTATTATTTCTTTTATCTGTTAATGTATGAATGAAATTAGATACTGTGATAAATGTTTGTTTGGTTATAGAGAAAAAAAAGCTAATTGTTAAATCAATTATTCATTAAAAAATTACAAATAAATCAGAAGGTATTTTCCTGTCTAAGTGGGCGGATCTTGGTCAAAATAAGCTGGAAAGTGGATCAAACTTTGTGCTGATATTCAAAAGTCTGACTATACAAGCAGCATTGACTGTTTATGAAATCTAGTGACTTTGAATTGAGTCTCCTGAGGAGTTTTTGCCTCGTATCATCCTGATCGCAGCCTCCCTTCCTGCTGTATGCTAAATTTAGTCTGTGTCACGAGAAGACGAGAGGGAGTGAGAGACTGGTAGAGAAAAGAAGAGTAGGAAGGCCAGTGTGTGTGTGTGTGTGTGTGTGTTATATGAGGGTCATTTCATGTATGCTATTTTGCAGCAGCAATATTTCTTATATGCTCACAGCAGCATGTTGTGGATGTATTGGCAGTAGCAAGTCTTGGTACATGGGCCCAATCCCAATTCTATGTTATACCCCTTCACCTACCCCTACCCCTACGCCTACCCCTTCCCCTTGTCCCTTGAAACAGAGTGTCAAGGGGTAGGGGTGAAAATATTCCCCTAAGAATTGGGACACCACTACTATACCGTCACACATCATCATACTTCGTCTAGCTCCTACAATGAACACACCTATACTGTTGTGCTGGTGTGCATTAGAGCCTTTAATTACCGTTCTTTATTAATGCGCTGCTTACTGACACACACACACACACACACACACACACACACACACACAGATCGCGCAGCTCACACATCCAGGAGCAAAGAAACTTGTCAACGCTGCCCCACGACTTTTAATAATAACAGTTTAAATACTCGCTACAATATATTTTCCAGCAACAAGAGGATATAATCGCTGTTTTTAAAGTAAACTCACTCACTGTAAAGAGAGACGCACAAACACGCATACGCGCAACTTGTCTTGAATTGGCAGTATCTGAGAAAAAAGTTTAGCGATTTCTAATTGTATGTCTATGGTGGTTATCGCCCAGATCAGATATGAAAATATGTTATGGTACTATCGTGCAGTCTGTAATGACATGACGTTAGTAAACTTTAGCGATTTTTTTGCAACCATTTCTTAATATGACCGTAAATATGAACACACAGTTGAATGTAAAATAAAACAAATTATGACTTTTCATTCAAATCTTTATTAATGCCAATAATACTTACATTTATGTCTTTTTTTGTTCGCTCGGGCAGCCATGTTGCCGCTGTAGCTGGTTTATGCTGAGATCATTCATACCCCTTCGTTTGAACTGTGGTCCCGAAAAATCTTCATTTGAAGGGCTATCTGGCCTTTCTCCTTACCCCTACCCCTCCAACCAAAAGAGAATTGAGACACCCCTACCCCTTCACGTGAACGCGCGAAATGGAGGGGTAAGGGAAAGGGGAAGGGCTAGAGGGATAGAAATAGGATTGCCGCAGCAGCAACAGCAGTGTAGCAGATTTATTCCGATATATTTATTTAAGACCAAATACATTAACATTGTCATGTACATTACCATGCCAATCCCTCCGAGAGTTGTCATGACAGAAATCTATTTAGACCGTTGATCTGGGAAAAGGAAGCTGTGATCTGTTTAGCAGTCTGAGACAGGTGCTTTACTGGGATGTAAAATAATACAGTATGCAAAACATAATACAGTGCATCCAATAAAATGTATATTCATTTTGAGATGTAATTATATTACAAATAGAGTTACTTTAAGTGAGCATAAGATGATGGCAAAAACCATTTTAACGTAAAAATAGTACAGATACATTTTGTACAATTAAATATAGAATAATGACATATATATCAAAACTAAAAAAAAAATAATAGTAATTTTTTTTTTATCACTAATATCATAGCTACTTAGGGTGCTTTCACACTTGGTTCAATTGCTTGGTCCGAACCTGAGTTCGATTGCTCCCCCCTCCCCCTGCCCCTGCTGGACTGTTTTCACATTATATTATTTGTGTCTGAACCGCGGTTCGTTTGCGTCAAGCCAGCAGCTGTTTACCCCGTTGCTTAGTAACGATGGTGCAGGAGAAGACTGCAAAATGCGTAGCATTGCTCTCTTCAATTTTATATTTATGCTTTTGAACCATTGGTTTTATTTCCAAAGCTTCAGTACATAACGGCAGTTACGTCTGCCTTACGAATGTACTGCAGACGCTCTAAAGAACTCTGAAGGCGAACAGAAATTAGATAAACAGCTCTCTGCTTGCAGCGCATCAGTCACGCTCGTCAGGAAAGTGAGTGAAACACAAACGCACATTTTTATCAAATAATACATCATTAATAGCGGTTCACTTCTGTGATTTGGTACAATTGCATTCACATCAGCAGCAAACTGTACCGGAGTTCACTTGAACCGTACCCCAGACCACCCTTTTTAAGCGGACTCGGGTACGGTTCACGGGTGCACACCCGAGTTCGGAAGACCGTGTTCACATCATCCAAACGAACTGAACTCTGACGTCAATCGAACTCAGGTGCGCACCAAAAGTGCTAGTGTGAAAGCACCCTCAATGTATGATCTTGTGTTGCCTCAGTACTCAAGGTGGTGATATATTACTTTCAAATGTGCAATTAAACTAAATAGTTCATTAATTATTAATCAGGTAGCTAACTGTAAACATACTGTTAATTAACTTGAATATAGCGATTGTGTGACGGACTGGGCGTGACAATGGAGATCCAAGTGCAAGCTTTTATTAAAACAGATCGTGGTCAAAAACAGGCAGGGTCCAACACCAGCAAACAACAGTATCCGAGGCATGACAAAAAGTAATCCAAAAACAAGCAATGGTCAGGGCAGACAGCAAACAATCACAAAAACAATGAAACACTCCAAGGTCCAAAACTCAAAGGTAAACATTTAAAACGCCCAGTAATGTCCGCAAACAGCTAAACAAGACTTCGAAATGTTAGTGTGTTTGTGTGCTGCTTAAATAATACTAATGACAGGAAACAGGTGTGCATGCAATCAGTTCCTGGGCAGAGGGTGTTATGGGAAATGGAGACCGGGATACAGTGGCAAAATTCTGGGATGGAGTGCCCTCTAGAGGAGCTCATGGGCACTCCAGCTTGAGATCGTGACAGATAGTCTTCAAACTGTTGCTCAGCCCTAACAGTAGGTGACCTAAAAGAGAAAACTATCCGTAGAAGAAGACTATGCAAATTTTCAGTGGAGCACCCCTTGTGGCAATGCTAAAAATGCAACACCTACATTCATGTGTTATAAATTACTGTCTAGCACATTGATGACAAATTGGAGCTTGTGTAGCTAGAAGCATTTGTGTTCATCTATTTCTAGAGTGTATGCACTGACCCTTAAAGGGCTGCTGTCTATGTAGGCAGTGCACAGCAAGGCAGCTCTCAGAACAGACAGCGACGCTCATTGACCTCCTCAGCCAGAGAGCCTTTTCCCTGCACACTACAGAGTTCTCCAGAGACACGGCAGGGTGAGCATCAGCCAGCACTTTGATTCAGTAGTGTAAAGAAAGCACTTCAGTAAAGCAAACAGCTCTTTTCTCAGGCTGTAACAATCATTTAATTACGGAGCCGTTATTGCAGTGCTACAGACAGGGCTTGTATTAATTATTCAAGCGGATGCCCTGGCATGTTTGTGTGTAATGAAGAGCAATAGTGAACACTGACCATAGGGTGCAGTTTATTTGCTTTCAGAAGTAGATGCTGCTGTAAGTTATATTAGCCAGAAAGTACAAGGTACTACCATGGTAGAGGAATATGTTGAGGAATATGTAAGTACTATAAAATACTATAGTACTATAGTAAACATTTGTGTGTTTGTTTAGTTTTATTTATTTATTATTTCTTTTATCTGTTAATGTATGAATGAAATTAGATACTGTGATAAATATGTTTGTTTGGTTATAGAGAAAAAAAAGCTAATTGTTAAATCAATTATTCATTAAAAAATTACAAATAAATCAGAAGGTATTTTCCTGTCTAAGTGGGCGGATCTTGGTCAAAATAAGCTGGAAAGTGGATCAAACTTTGTGCTGATATTCAAAAGTCTGACTATACAAGCAGCATTGACTGTTTATGAAATCTAGTGACTTTGAATTGAGTCTCCTGAGGAGTTTTTGCCTCGTATCATCCTGATCGCAGCCTCCCTTCCTGCTGTATGCTAAATTTAGTCTGTGTCACGAGAAGACGAGAGGGAGTGAGAGACTGGTAGAGAAAAGAAGAGTAGGAAGGCCAGTGTGTGTGTGTGTGTGTGTGTGTGTGTGTGTGTGTGTTAGAGAGATGGCCAGTGTTAATTACCAGTGGCTGCTGGTGTTGGCTGACTCTAGGAAAGGTGACTTTGTCCCAGTGTTACTGGTCTGATTTCATGCCCAGAAACTCTTGTGGTGCTTTGCTTCAGTCAATGACAGCATGAAACTCTTCAGATCAGCAGAGGTTATGTGGTGATGTTAAGTTAGCACTGTGAATGTTTTCGTGGTGAGTTTAAGGCTCATTAGAAACTCAGAAAATTGATCTTTGTGACATCATGTATACCATTCAAAAGTTTTAGGTCAATAATTTTTCTTTTTTTTTCCATCAAGGATGCATTAAATTAATTAAAGGGGTCATATGATGCTTTTTTAAAGATCATTATTTTGTGTATTTGGTGTAACAGAATATGTTGACATGCTTTAATGTTCAAAAAACACATTATTTTTCAAATACTGTACATTATTGTAGGTCCTCTATGCCCCGCCTCTCTCAAACGCTTCGTTTTCTACAAAGTCCCTCCTTCCGACAAGCGCAGTCTGCTCTGATTGGCCAGCTGACCCAGTGCATTGTGATTGGCCGAACACCACAAGCACTCGTCGGAAATGTAACGCCCCTTACCATAATC
>NW_015505764.1:208104-208898 GCF_001515645.1 Sinocyclocheilus grahami | reverse complement strand
ATGTTTGTTTGGTTATAGAGAAAAAAAAGCTAATTGTTAAATCAATTATTCATTAAAAAATTACAAATAAATCAGAAGGTATTTTCCTGTCTAAGTGGGCGGATCTTGGTCAAAATAAGCTGAAAAGTGGATCAAACTTTGTGCTGATATTCAAAAGTCTGACTATACAAGCAGCATTGACTGTTTATGAAATCTGGTGACTTTGAATTGAGTCTCCTGAGGAGTTTTTGCCTCGTATCATCCTGATCGCAGCCTCCCTTCCTGCTGTATGCTAAATTTAGTCTGTGTCACGAGAAGACGAGAGGGAGTGAGAGACTGGTAGAGAAAAGAAGAGTAGGAAGGCCAGTGTGTGTGTGTGTGTGTGTGTGTTAGAGAGATGGCCAGTGTTAATTACCAGTGGCTGCTGGTGTTGGCTGACTCTAGGAAAGGTGACTTTGTCCCAGTGTTACTGGTCTGATTTCATGCCCAGAAACTCTTGTGGTGCTTTGCTTCAGTCAATGACAGCATGAAACTCTTCAGATCAGCAGAGGTTATGTGGTGATGTTAAGTTAGCACTGTGAATGTTTTCGTGGTGAGTTTAAGGCTCATTAGAAACTCCGAAAATTGATCTTTGTGACATCATGTATACCATTCAAAAGTTTTAGGTCAATAATTTTTCTTTTTTTTCCATCAAGGATGCATTAAATTAATTAAAGGGGTCATATGATGCTTTTTTAAAGATCATTATTTTGTGTATTTGGTGTAACAGAATATGTTGACATGCTTTAATGTTCAAAAAACACATTATTTTTCAA
>NW_015505764.1:206945-207606 GCF_001515645.1 Sinocyclocheilus grahami | reverse complement strand
TCTCTCGCACACACACGATGCGCAAAACTCCGCATTTGAACAGTCAATAGCAAATACTTAAACTAATAACAAAACAGTAGCTGATTCAGAAGCGCCAGATTGTCATAGCAAAGTCAGAATTACCGCTGCTTCAACACTAACTGCGGTTACTGAAACTATGCCTTCTTTCTTTGCGTGAACATTTGGGCGCATTATGCAAATATTTCCACATAGTGACTTAGATATGTGGGGGCATGTTAGAACGAGCCGTTTTAGGGGGGCGTGGCAGAGTCTTAACTTTGATAAAGAATATCTCTTTGGTTTTGAGATTTTAGTTTTTGCAACTTCAGGGATCTTATCTATGCACAATCAGCTTGTAACACTCCAAAGAGAAAGGAAAACTTGAAATCGCATCATATGACCCCTTTTAAAGTGACAGTAAAGGCATTTATAATGTCAAAAAAAAAGTTTCTATTTCAAATAAATGGAGTTATTGATAGAAGAATCCTCTAAAATTCTTTCCACAAAAACATTAAGCAGCACAAATGTTTTCATCCTTGATCATTATAATTGTAAATGTTTCTTGAGCTGCAAATCAGCATATTAGAATGAACGATGCTGAAAATTCAGTATTGCATCACAGGAATAAATTATATTTTAAAATATATTCAAATAGAAAATA
>NW_015505764.1:199291-206246 GCF_001515645.1 Sinocyclocheilus grahami | reverse complement strand
CACACACACGATGCGCAAAACTCCGCATTTGAACAGTCAATAGCAAATACTTAAACTAATAACAAAACAGTAGCTGATTCAGAAGCGCCAGATTGTCATAGCAAAGTCAGAATTACCGCTGCTTCAACACTAACTGCGGTTACTGAAACTATGCCTTCTTTCTTTGCGTGAACATTTGGGCGCATTATGCAAATATTTCCACATAGTGACTTAGATATGTGGGGGCATGTTAGAACGAGCCGTTTTAGGGGGGCGTGGCAGAGTCTTAACTTTGATAAAGAATATCTCTTTGGTTTTGAGATTTTAGTTTTTGCAACTTCAGGGATCTTATCTATGCACAATCAGCTTGTAACACTCCAAAGAGAAAGGAAAACTTGAAATCGCATCATATGACCCCTTTTAAAGTGACAGTAAAGGCATTTATAATGTCAAAAAAAAAGTTTCTATTTCAAATAAATGGAGTTATTGATAGAAGAATCCTCTAAAATTCTTTCCACAAAAACATTAAGCAGCACAAATGTTTTCATCCTTGATCATTATAATTGTAAATGTTTCTTGAGCTGCAAATCAGCATATTAGAATGAACGATGCTGAAAATTCAGTATTGCATCACAGGAATAAATTATATTTTAAAATATATTCAAATAGAAAATAGTTCTTTTAAATTGTAAAATATTTCACAATATTACTGCTTTGTTGATCAAATAAATGCAGCCTTGGTGAGCATAAGAAACATCTTTCAAAAATATGAAAAAACCTTACTAACCTCAAATTTTTTGATCAGTTATGTACCTCTACTGTATGCCATTTCACTATATGCAGTTCCAATTTCTTTTGATCTTAAAGATTTTGCAAGAGCACAGAGATAAATTAATGCAGTCATTAAGTATTTTGCTTTCAATAACAATAAAACCTCATACAGTATGGATCCATTCTGGAATCTTGAGTGTTGCCGTAGAAACAAATAATTTCTGAACCTAAGGATGTGAATGGCTCCAAGTAGAATTTAGACACCTATTTCAGTGACATCTGTCAGGTAGTTTTTGGCTTTTCCCCTGCAGAACCCGTTTCTAGTCACCAGATGGAGCTGCAGGTTGTTGTCGTAATATTTCAGAGCAAACAGCTGCATATAAGTGTTGTTGTTGATCTTGGTTAATATTAGAGTCAGCTGACCGTGTCCTTCTGCTGTGTTACTCACGCTCATTATAATGACAGCATAGCCGTTGAGATTTTGAGTGCCCATCTACTGCTTCAGGCTAATAGCACATTAGTCTTTAACATGATCTGTGTGAATTCGAACAGTACTGTAAGGGTGTGTGTGGAGTTTAGACCAGTCCAGCGGTTATCTAATGATCACATGGATGTCAACCACCCACATGTGCAACCTTGCAGTCAGGGTTAGTGGTCTTTTTCCAGGTGTAGGTTCTAAATCCAGCCATTGGTCTCCTCCAGGCTGGTTTTCACTGAGGCTATGTAAAACCAGCGCAGCGTAGGTAAGCTCCAGATGGCCTAGAGGACATTAAGATAAGCTTTTACTCTTTTTCTCCTCCTCCATGTCGGATAGAAACAGCACCCAGCCAGAGGACACATTCTGTCGGTCTGTCTCTCCCACAGTGTCTTTGATGTGGTTTGGTAAAAATCATGAGATGTTCTTGGAGAAGCACTGAATGCATGTTCTTCTTGACCCAAAGACTTCAGATGTTGTTGTTTTTGTGCAGCAGACTTTATCGTTGTGTGCTGGCCTGTGCTCTGTCAGTCCTTGTGACCTTGTGTCCATTGCTGTGATCTGGTGCGGTAATGTTGTTTATGAATTGACCACCTGTGCAAGGGTCAGTCTGTTAAGACTGAATGTCATTATTGGCTTTTACTGGGACAAATAAGTGCAATAAATGTCCTTTATTTTAATAATGGACAAATTGAGAACCATTTTAAGTCACACTGCAGAATTGATCCCAGCACCATTTTAATGAAAACTGACTTTTTTGTTTTGTTTTGTAAAAACAACTTTTCATTTTTTTAATTTGTGTATTTTTTGTATAAAAAATATATATATATTTAGATAACTTTTTTTGTCTGAAAAAATGGCTTGTCAGTTTTTATTTTAATATAATATTGTTGGTTTCTGTTATTTATTTATATAATCTTTTTGTGTTTGTAAAAATCACTTGTCTTTTTTTATATAAACATTTTTGTTTGAAAAAATGACTCGCCATTTTTTATTTGTATACGTTTTTGTAAAAATATATTTTTATTCTTTTTTTATTATACGTATGTGATGAGTGGGGGCGGGGCCGAGAGCCGTGGGAACTGAGCGAGGCCAGTGGAGTAATTGATAATGAGCGACACCTGCACAACTCACCGGTCGAGTGGTGCAGGTGTCTCTCATTATCAATTACTCCACCGGCCTCGCTCCATTCCCACGGCTCTCGGCCCCGCCCCCACTCGTCACAACGTGTTTGTTTGTAAAAATGACATTTATTTTTTTTATTTGTGTATCATTTTCATTTGTAAATTGACTTATTTTAAGATGGCATTTGATTTTGATTTGTCAGTTTTTTCTTTTAAGATAATCTTTTTTGTTAGTAAAAATTATTCATTTTTATTTACATAGCATTTTTGAGTTGTCATTTTATTTTTATATCAGTTATATTTGTAAAGATTAATTATTTTAATATAACAGTTCTTGTTTTTGTTCATAAAAATTACTTATTTTTTGTAAAATGGATTGTCTTTCTTTTTTTATATTCTTTTTTTTATTTGTAAAAATGACTTGTCATGGCACATTGCACATTATTCCAAAGACTCTTTACAGAAATTTGAGCTAAAAATGAATTTTGTTAAAGGTGGGGTAAGCGATTTTTTAGAAAACTGATTCGGGCCGACTAGCAAAACAAACTTGTAGCCAATCAGCAGTATTGGCAAGGGGCATGTCTACTCATGATGTGGAGGAGAGAGCGTTCAGCACTCACATTAACGAGCCGAGCGACAGAAAGATAGAGATGACAGATAAAAAACAAAAGAGGAAAACGTCTGTGGAACAAAAGAAGGCTTAAAGCAAGAAGTAGGACCCGTGTAAATATCGGATCAGCTTTCCAGCGCTGGAGAGAACTCAAGGAGCGGAAAGCCTGCGATCGGACACAGAGGTTGCTTTGTTTCTTCTCGATAGGTGAGTAACACCGTGTCTGCACCGCAACAGCTAAAGTCTGTCTAGTATACTGGACGCGATAAAGCGACCATTGAAAATTTGAAATTTGTGCCAATACGTCATGAATAGAACGCAGCAGCAGTTTTCTGTCGGGATTTGTCATGTCGTGCCGCGCCGCATCCAGTGTAGACCATAGATATGTATATATATCTATGGTGTAGACAGCATCACTGATTATAATGAGTTCCATAGTATTTTGTCTCGCCACGCCACTCGCATCCGGTGTAGACACGGTGTAACATTGGTTTCGCTTTGTTTCACAGAACTTATCGTTGCCTGGGTTGCGTACGTATGTGTGGGGCGGAGCTATCAAAATAGGGGCAAGACACTTTTGGGAGAGGGGCGTGTTTGTTTTGGTGATTTCAAATGTTAACATTGGCTTCCAGAAATCGCTTACCCCACCTTTAACTTTTAGTAGAATATTTAGAATACACTAGAATGTAGAAGGCCTCATTGCTAACATACATGGACTAAATTCCACAAAACACTTGTTTTGATTTCACAAGGTCTTTAAGAAATGCGTGTGACTGCTGTCTGGAGGACATGACCCTATCCAGCCTAATTATACAGGGCTTTCTTAAACCTACTGGTCTATTAGTATGTCAGATAACCCACCAACTAGTCAGTTTGTAAAATATGTAGATTTGCACATCCCTAGCACAGATACAGATCTGTTTATCCATCCCTAAATCCTAAATTTAGCTCTACAGCATGCAGGGAAGGCATCGTTTGTTCTTTTAAACTTTTACTAAGTTCCGAATCAATGTCTTCCCGGGAACACTGGCTGTTCTTTTTTATTCCGGTGGTTAATAACAGCTTTGATAATGAAGCGAGCTATAAACAGCAAGCCGGCATCAGAGCTCTGGAAATATACAAACCTATTTGCGTTTCCGTGCACGTTACACTGGTGGCATCCTGCCTGCCGGCGCTGTGTGAAACGAAAGCCTTCTTCCTGGGCTGCCAGAGCAGGAGAGACTGTGTTTGGAAGAGGCGGGGAGTGTTAACTGTGAACGGAGTTTCATGAAGGCTTGTTTTGACTCTCTGGTTGCTTATTCCGGGATCTAAAGGGTGGGCCGGTCTGTCATGGCACACTAGATGTGCGATGTCGAGGCCAGAGGGTGAGAACTGTGGCCGCTGTGCTTGTCAAGGAAGATTTTGTGAGAGCGGTTTAGATTATAAATATTAATTGCAAATGTGTCGAATATATGTAAAATGTTGTCTTTATTTATAGTATTCTGACGCAGATTTTGTGCTTGATTATGTGCTGTTACATCAAAGGCAGATCATGGACAAAGTCCAATTAATGAGGCTTCCTAAACTATTGGCCACTGCATTTTCTGACATTTCTGCTAAAATATAATGAAAACGTTAAAATATTTGTATTATGTTGCTTGCAAAAAGTGTTAATTCATCATTAATTACTTTTGAATGGCCGTCAATAGAGAAAGATACAGATATGTATCACAGTTCCCACAAAAATATTAAGCAGCACTGTTTTCAACATTGATGATGATAATTTTTCTTGATCAGCAAATCAGTATATTAGAATGGTTAGAAAATGAATCTAAAACTATTAATAAAAATGTGATTTGTTTTTGGTAATACTGCATTGTGGTGCATTTTGAGGCACAGTTCACCTAAAATTGAACATTCTCTCATCATTTATTTCCCCTCATGTCATTCCAGATCTATAACTGCTGCTGAATACGATATAAAAAAAAAGATATAACAAAAGATATTTTGACAAGTGTTGAACTGTGTTTTCCATACAGTGAAAGTCAATGGGGTCCAAAAACATCATTGTACCTTACTGACTTTCATTGATGACAATGTTTTGTTTTGTTTGTTTGTTTGCTTTTTTATAAATTATCCTTTTAATACTTGTTAAAGCATGAGTAAAGGATGTCTTTGAAAATTGTTGCCCATTATAGTGTTAAAATATCGGTATGGCACTCAAGTATCCTGATCATGTACCTCTGCCTTTAATCACTATTATTGAGATAAACAGTAGTGGTGAGCGTCTAATTGTGTCTTAGTGTGTTTAATAGTGAGATTTACACAAAAGCCTTATAATGTGTTGTGTCAGATTCTCTGTTGTAAACACTGCCACTGCCAGATCCAAATAGAGAGAAAGAAAGAGCAGGAGAGATGAAGAATCAGTGGTCTCTTGTGCAGTTACTATCCCAGCATTGGTGCATCAGTGTCAGTTTGCTCCAGTCGGCTCTGAGAGATGTGTGTGTGTGTGTGTGTGTGCAGGTGAGAGTGGAAGTGTGTGTTGGAGGGAAGCAGACAGCTGTGGGCAGGAGGTCATGTTTGCAGGTGACCCAGCACCCACTCTCTGCTCCCACTGTCGTCTGTGAGTATTCATGCCTCCTCCAACACACACACCACTACCCAGTGTCCTGTGCTGCTTCCTGTTTCAGAACAAGTCCAGGAGGAGTCTAAAAGGTTTCTCTTTTTTCAGACCTAATGCAGTTTTTAGTTTAGCCTTTCACTGGCATACACTACTGGTCAAAAGTTTGGGCTCCGTAAGATGTTTTTAAAGTCTCTTATGCCAATGCACCAATGCTGCATTTATTTAATCAGAAATACAGTAAAGTGATATTGTGAAATATTATTACCATTTAAAATTGCTGTTTTCTATTTTAAAATGTAAGTCATTCCTGTGATGCAAAGCTGAATTTTCAGCATCATTACTCCAGTCTTCAGCATCACATGATTCTTCAGAAATCATTCTAATATACTGATTTGCTGTTCAAAAAAATTTCATGTTATTATCAATGCTAAAACAGTTGTGATGCTTAATATTTTTGTGGAAATCATTTTTTATTAGGATTCTTTGATGAATAGAAAATGTATTTGAAATTGAAATCTCTTATAACATTATAATGAATTATATTCATTGTTACAAATTATATGCACTGTTCAAACTTTTGAATGGTAGTGTATATATATCTACAGTACATCATAAATAAACGTCAAATTACAGTAACATTATATTCTTTGGAGGAACAAAATTGACAAAGATTATGTTGTTGGCACACAGTAAGAATACTGGCATGAAGAGAGCTATAAAATGTGGCTCAGATAAAATAATTTATAGACCAATTCAGAGTAAACGTTACAGTTACGTCACTTGCAGCTGCGCGCGCATAGTGGTTGCAGAAAAAAAACACTGGGAACAAGTGGAGGTAAATGGGTAAAATCCATGGAATAAAAGAAAAAAAATTTGTGCCTTTTGATGTCAAGATCGGAATGCAAATAATTTTTATAGAATACTGTCGTCAAAGACGCCATTTGAAGCTAAACGCAGACGTTTAAATGGACATAACGTTACTATGGATGAAAACTATGGAGTTATGATTACTCTACTTTTAAAGCATAAATTCGATTTAAACAATAGGTCTACATAATATTCACATATGCTGTTCATAGGGGACGTATTGTATTAGCCCTACAGTTAGAGCATGAAATATTATTTTAAAGTTTATATCTCCTAATTCAAACTTTATAACTCGACTCAACTCAAAAATAGTGAGTTTGTCAAATCTGAGGGAAAAAAGCCAGAAGAGCCGAGGGAAAAGAGAATGACGAGCTGTTTTTCCTTATTAGAATTGTGAGATATAATCTCGGAATTGCGAGAATAAAGTCAGAATTTTGAAATATAAAATCAAATTTACCTTTTTTTATTCTTTTATTCCATGCCTCTATAGACTGCCGCTTGAAAACCGTAATTTTCTACCTCCAGAT
>NW_015505764.1:185098-199232 GCF_001515645.1 Sinocyclocheilus grahami | reverse complement strand
GTTATGATTACTCTACTTTTAAAGCATAAATTCGATTTAAACAATAGGTCTACATAATATTCACATATGCTGTTCATAGGGGACGTATTGTATTAGCCCTACAGTTACAGCATGAAATATTATTTTAAAGTTTATATCTCCTAATTCAAACTTTATAACTCGACTTAACTCAAAAATAGTGAGTTTGTCAAATCTGAGGGAAAAAAGAATGACAAGCTGTTTTTCCTTATTAGAATTGTGAGATATAATCTCGGAATTGCGAGAATAAAGTCAGAATTTTGAAATATAAAATCAAATTTACCTTTTTTTATTCTTTTATTCCATGGCTCTATAGACTGCCGCTTGAAAACCGTAATTTTCTGCCTCCAGATAGGCTCCGCCCACAACAAACGTCATCCCTGTTTCGGATCTGTAAGACTATCCCACTCTCTAACGTCAATTTCATTGCATAACAGTGCTTATCGCTGGGTGACAAGCTCTTGTAATATGCGGAGAACATTTTGAAAATGACATCTAATCAATATAATTTATAATCTTTTTAAACCTAACTATTTTGTACCCATCCCTGAAATTCTCTAGCCGTAAAGGCTATCTCTCCCGGGTTTTCTGCAACCATGATGCTCGCGCATCCGGAATGTTTACAAACCTATAATTGGTCTATTGAAAAATATTTAAGTTCAAATTGATATTTCTGACTTTTGGTGGCACATCTGCAAATTTGAGCACAGTTTACTCTCAGTATAATCTAATTTCTTGAAGAAAAAAAAAGACTAAAATATTAGAGATCTTATATGTGATTTTCTTTCCTACGGTTGTATTTTCCACCAAATTACCATAGTTACTGCAGTTATTTTTACACAGTACAACTGTGGTATAAACCAACACTATTGTCAAAAAAAAGTTTTCGCATTTCCAGCATTCTCATAAACAGAAGTCTTCATAGTTGGGAAAACTTCTGTGGTGGTGAATGGAAACTACAACAAATATAATTTTTGCGTTCCCATTTGCCCCAATAAATTAGCCCCAACAGTAAAAGAAAATATCTATGATTTTCTAGCATTTCTGTCACTTTTTTTCTTTTTAACTCTTAATTTTCCCACTTAACAACTGGTGTGACGTACCTCAATCAATAACACGCCATGTTTGTTTGCTTAGGCCAAAGAAGAACTGGTCATGGTTTCTCCCAAGGTTTTTTTTCTCGATTTCTGTCACCTGATGTGTTTGGGTTCCATGCCACTGTCACCTTTTGGCTTGCTTAGTTGTGGTGTAAAAGACATTTCACTTTCAGTAATTTATCGATACGACCCATATGACACCACTGGATGATGGCACTGTTGTTTTCTGTAGCGCTGCTTTACTGCTGAATCACATCTTGCAACATTGACGCTGATCGATTAACTTCACGCTGTTATTGATCTGAACTAACTTGAGCTCAATAATGACACTGTTGTCTTGCAGAGCTTCTTTACAGCAGAATCTGAACTGTCTGAACTGAATTGCTTCTGCGATTTTGTGTTTATCTCTGTGAATCTGCTTTGGCACAGTCTGTTTTGCATAAAGTACTATAGAAATAAAGGTGAATTGACTTTCTAAAAGAGGAAAGTCATTGGTCAGAAGAGAGAAAGATGTCAAATTTGCTGCTTCTCCCTCAGCCATTGTGTCAGAAACTTAATCGTCATATAATAACCAAAGTAATTTTTATGTAATGAAGACAATGTGATGGGTGGATGAGTGGCTGGTGTTTCTTTTTTCTCCCTGTAATCTGTCCCATCTCTGTCTCTCAGGACTCCAATGGTCCACCTCGCTCCGATGCTCCTGCCCCTCCAGTCTTCTCTGCCCTGCGGCCCTCCCGTGGGGTTTCCTCCACCTCGGAGGAAGAAGAGGCACTGACAGAGAAGTTCCTCAAAATCAATTGCAAGTACATCACAGATGGCAAGGTGAGTC
This sequence comes from Sinocyclocheilus grahami, assembly GCF_001515645.1. Classification (NCBI taxonomy): domain Eukaryota; kingdom Metazoa; phylum Chordata; class Actinopteri; order Cypriniformes; family Cyprinidae; genus Sinocyclocheilus; species Sinocyclocheilus grahami. The sequence goes on along the minus strand of NW_015505764.1, from coordinate 197,288 downwards.
AGCGATTGACTTTTCTAGTGGCAACATCTCCGAAGTTGCACAAAAGTTAACTTAAGGAGGAGTCCTCAAGTTAGTCATTAATAAGAACCCTGCTTTTCCTCCATCCTCTGGAGACTGCAAAGCAGCAAGGAGCTCCAAGTTTTGCTTAAAGTGTGGGAGTTGATTTGCTGTCTCCAGCACTGATCTGTTCTCTTTAGTGAATACTCTATGCCTGACGAGTGTAATGCTGTTAATGCAAAAATGATTTTCTCTCACACTGTCAAATCATGCCTGCCCTCAGAGTCACCCCAGCATTTATAGAGTGAATTCACTCTACTGCGTGACCAGTGTCATCTGATTCACGAACAAGTGACTCTTATGAACCTGTTCTTGTAATTAAAGGGGTCATATGATGTTGCTAAAAAGAACATTATTTGGTGTAATGAAATGTGTTTATGCGGTTTAAGGTTCAAAAAATACATTATTTTCCACATACTATACATTATTGTTTCTCCTGTATGCCCCGCCTTTCTGAAACGCGTCGATTTTTACAAAGCTCATCGGTCTGAAAAGCGAGGTGTGCTCTGATTGGCCAGCTATCCAGTGCGTTGTGATTGGCCGAATACTTCAAGCGTGTGACGGAAATGTTACGTCCCTTACCATATTGTGATGCCCTGTCCGGCCGGAGCGACGAGACAAAAACATTAAAACCCATTATAAAAGAGCTTTCACAATGAAACACAGCGTCACACACGGCGGGCTAGAGTGAGCGGTGGCCGGGCTAGAGTGAGCGGAAGCCGGCAGTTTTGAGTGAGGAACAGCCGGCAGGCTAGAGTGAGCAGAGGCGGCGGGGCTTGAGAACGGAGCGGCCGGCCGGCCGGCCGGCTTGCGGCAACCACATGTGACGACCCCGGGCTGGGTTTACTTATTCAAAAAGAACAATTCAGAGCTGTTTTAATCTGTTTGATGGATCCTTGATGAATGAACTCACTGACAACTTTTAGTGATGAATATATTTATGAAATATTATATTTTATATTGTGTGTGTGTGTAGTGTGCATAAATCAGAATAAATCAGTAAATCAGCATACATTTTCTTAATGATAAAAATGTAAATGTTTTAAACATACTTAATAAAAACAGGGAATATGTCATTAATATCAGTAAAATAAATATAGTAGCCAGTTTTGTTTAAATGTAGGGATGCAAAAATGAGTATATCCTTGATTAAATTCAGCAAACATGTAATATTCTAGTACTTAGTATGTCCTCCATAACTTTAAGTATACTGCTTTGACCCTTCTTGACATTGTGTGTACAAGTTCTGTCCTGTTTAACCGCTTGAGGACAACCTCCATAAGTGCCTTGATCTTTATTGTGGTGCTCAAGAGCCTTAAGGCTGGGTGAAATTCTTGGTCACTGAAGGTTTTTCGCCTTGGGAAAATGTATATATTCATTGTCATGTTGAAAAAGTGCCCAACAATGCAGGGAATGAGGAGAAGATAGCATCTTCTGTTTCATGTTTTGTATTAAATCACACAATGGTATGTGAATTCATGACAGCTCAACTCCCTCACACCTTCAGCACTCATACATCCCTATAAAAGAGCTTTACTACCACTGAACTTCACTGTGGGAACCAGGCACTTCTTACTGTAGTGTCAAGACACTTGCTTGGCATATCCCTGTTCTTTTCCTAGCAAAAAAAATCACTGATCACAAAATAAAAGTGCAGGTCTGATTATTTCAGGGGCCTTGTCACAAGTCACAATTATTTTAGAATTTCTGTTTTATTTTTGTTAGATTTTCACACTTAAAACAATGATTTGGTATTCTTCTTGTACCACTGTCCTCTTTTGTGCAAAGAAATAAGTCTTCTGATGATTCTCTCCCTAGTGGTTTCAATGTTGTCTGTATTATGTCTGAATGATTCAGTGGGGTATGTAGCACTTTTAATTGTCAAGAAATGGCCCCTGTTTAAATGTTTTGGTTCAACATACCTAACTTTTGTCTATAGAAACTACGAATCCAAGGCACTTCTTCCAGTTCCAAAATGTTAAAAAGCCTTTATTCAAACATGGCTCACTGTAGAAACATTAAAAATGACTAAAACACTGCACACTGATGCATTTCGGCCATCCAGCCTTCCTCAGAGTGTGTCAAGTACAAAATTAGGCACAGGTGTAGATATAATCAGTTGCTCAGTAGAATACCTAACTTTTGATCAAAAATTGCCCAGCAATTAGTAACTAATTGCGTAGTATTAGTTCTGGCAGGTAACATGAGTCAAGCTTGCATCTGCTGACTCTCAACTGATCCACGTCTACCTATAGGAATACGACGCCTATCACAGCACTCCTATATAAGATCTATTCAGTATTATTTGATACTGCTTTCGCATGCTTTGGAGCAAATAACCCTCCTCCATCCCCAACTCAGGACTTGGCTTTCTAATATTCTAATATTGAATCAGACATCTTTTATCTTTAATAATGTTGTTACACTAAAATGTCATTAAGAACATTAATGAAATCGTCTCGGTTACGTACAGTATGTAACCCTCACTCCCTGAAGGAGGGAACCGAGACGTACATCGGAACTGACCAACGAATTGGGGATCGCTTTGGGAGACCAATCTACTTCGAGTGTAAGAAAAACGAGCAAATGCACATTGGCATGCGATAATTGCCACAGCTGCTCTGCGCTGCAGCGCGAGTATTTAATGAGCAGCCGGTGCGTCGCATATTTGCTTTTCCGCTGAGGAGCCGAGCTAGTGACTCGGCTGTACAGCGGAGGTACAATGACTATGGTGACGAGACTTACGTCTCCGTTTCCTCCTTCAGGGAAGGAGGGTTACATACATAACAGAGACGTTCCCTTTCAGTCGGTCACGTTCGACGTACGTTGGAACTGACGACGAATTAGAGATATCTACCAACACGCCACTGTCTCTGGCCCTTCCAGCGCTCTGCTTGAGACTCCTGGACCGCCCCCAACTGTTGGAGCGGGAGTCAGGGCTCTAAGCAGAGAAGGTCAGTCACTACTGTTCCGCAAGACCCACTCAGTGTGACTATTTGGATAATGCTGGGAAGCGTGCCCTAGAAGAGAAGGGGACGCTGCGGAGGCCACATCCTGCCCGTAGGAAGTAAAATGTGGCGGTTACACATATGGACTAGCCAATTAGGGTAATAAAACATATGGAAGTCTCTGGGGTGGTTCCAGCCTAGTTCTATGGGGGAAAGAACACCAGCAGAGATGACAGAGCGGGCTCTGTCGGGGGAAAGACACAGGCTAGCCGTCCTGGGTAGCCTTACCGTGGAAGAATACACATATGGGATTGCCGCAGGGACCACTACATATGGACACCCAGCCTAACACAGGTTCCACAACACATACGAGTATAGGCCTGGCGTCAGACGCTCCACCACGTCTGACTGCCGGGGGGTGACAGAGGAACTCACAGGGTTAGCCATTTCTGGGGAACTCTACTGGAGCAATAGACGCACGTATCCGGTCCAGCGGGTGGAAGTGGCATTGCAAGCCGACACTAGAACGGGCCCTTCATGCTACTGGCCACTAGGGGCGAGTACACTGGAAGATACCGGCTCTACACTGAGGCTATAGAATCTAGCGAACATGTTAGGTGTCGCCCAGCCCGCAGCTCTACAAATATCTGTCAGCGAGGCGCCTTGAGCCAGCGCCCAGGAGGAAGCAACACTTCTAGTTGAGTGTGCTCGCAACCTGAATGGCAGGGCTCACAAAATTTCAAAATACCTGGTAGCCCTTCGGGCAGGTACTCTTCAGATTTTGGTAGCCCAAAAATTTATTTAACTAGCCCAAATAAAAAAATACCTTTTTTTTTTTTAAATATAGAAAATCAGATAGGAGTTTAAATGTCAATCAAAAATATTTTCCATACACACATATCAACAAATATGAAGGAAGGAATTTTATTTCACTATTTACAGGGTATCTGCAGAATTTAAAAAAATACATTTAAGGCAATTTATGACCCATTTTAAGAGCTGCACAAGTAAAATGAACACAGTATGAGTGGGGTTGGACAATGTCTATGGTAACATACAGTATTGAGCCACAAAATTAGGCTACATGATTTACAGTTCAGATACAGGTTTTCACAAAAACCAACATTTTATACAACAGCATTTCAGCCTTTAGACCATTTTTATGAAAAGCGATAAATCAAGCATATAAATTATTGTCAATTTAAAACGTATAAATTAATTTAATCTCAATTAATAATCTCAATTGTTTAGATTTTTAGAAGGCACATTAACTTCTTTCTCATTTACAACTCTGTGTGTTTGCTGCGTAAAAACATGAGTTGATATTTGCATTGATCTGACCATAAACCGCAAGAAAGGCTTGTTGGAAATGCAAATTCATTCTCTGCCACGAGGTGGCACTTTAGGAGCGCTGAAATATTGCAGTTTCCCCGGTAACGGCTGTTCACAAAGCAGCTCCGCGCTCATAAATGCTGCTTTATCAGGAATTATAGGTAAAATTTAATTAAAATGTCAATGACACATTTCTGAGGACAGTCGGTTCCCTTCAGATACATTCAAATAAAGACATCTACGCCGCGTTTTGACTTGAAACGTGCACCGCTCATATTTATGCAATGACATCATTGCCTTTTGAAGTTTAATCCAGCCGTATCGCAACTCTTGTCTTTCTGTCCCCAACTGTAAGACCTCTTGAAATTATAATTAAGACATTTCTTATACCATTTAAGGGCAGAGTGGTGATACATTTTGGTAGCCCGACTGGAAAACACAATAGCCCTGGGACGTCGGGCTAGCAATTTTGCGAGCCCTGTGAATGGGCAAGGCACGTCTTGGGATTAGTAAGCCAAGACAATAGCATCCACTATCCAGTGGGCTAACCTCTGTTTGGAGACAGCCTTCCCCTTCTGCTGGCCTCCGTAACAGACAAAGAGCTGGTCTGAGGTTCTGAAGATTTGTGTTCTGTCCACGTACAGCCGCAGAGCGCGGACGGGACAGAGAAAAGCTAGGGCTGAGTCTGCCTCCTCCGAGGGCAGTGCTTGCAGGCTCACTACCTGGTCCCTGAAGGGAGTGGTAGGAACCTTGGGCACATATCCAGGCCGGGGTCTCAGGACAACAACAGAGTTGGCCGGCCCGAATTCTAGACACGATTCATCGACCGAAATGCCTGCAGGTCCCCTACCCTCTTGATGGAAGCCAATGCAGTCAGGAGAACTGTCTTTAGTGACAGAATTTTCAACTCGGCTGACTGCAAAGGTTCAAAGGGAGGTCTCTGCAGTGTCGTGAGCACCAGAGACAGGTCCCAAGAGGGTACCAAGGTAGGACGAGGAGGGTTCAACCTCCTCGCCCCTCTAAGGAACCTGACGACCAGGTCATGCTTACCAAGAGACTTACCATCAACTGCATCGTGATGTGCGGCAATTGCGGCAACATACACTTTGTCCCGAATTCTAGACACGATTCATCAGCCGAAAATGCCTGCAGGTCCCCTACCCTCTTGATGGAAGCCAATGCAGTCAGGAGAACTGTCTTTAGTGACAGAATTTTCAACTCAGCTGACTGCAAAGGTTCAAAGGGAGGTCTCTGCAGTGTCGTGAGCACCAGAGACAGGTCCCAAGAGGGTACCGAGGTAGGACGAGGAGGGTTCAACCTCCTCGCCCCTCTAAGGAACCTGACGACCAGGTCATGCTTACCAAGAGACTTACCATCAACTGCATCGTGATGTGCGGCAATTGCGGCAACACTGTCAGCACCATCACACCCGCACCAGACACGCAGAGGCTCCTTCCTAAACGAGCAGCTTGTCTTCCACCACTTTCCAAAGTAAAAACACAAGTAGGAACAGCACATGTGTTCGGGTCCGAAGCGAAAAGCAAAAATGCGAATCACCGGCTGCTCATTAAATATTTGCGCTGCAGCGCAGAGCAGCTGTGGCAATTATCGCATGCCAATGTGCATTGGCTCGTTTTTTTTTACACTCGAAGTAGATTGGTCTCCCAAAGCAATCCCCAATTCGTCAGTCAGTTCCGACATACGTTGCACGTGACCGACTGCAAGGGAACTGAATTCGGTTCTGTCCTGTTTACATTTGGCTTGCTTAGTTGGGGACACAATCTCTGGCAACATTGTTGACTTGACTGCACAGACACTATTGGAAGAGAACTGAACTGAGCTGGATGATGGTATCACTGAATCAACAATGAACTGACTTTAACCGATAAACTGACTGACTGTCATGTGGCGTTCTTGTGTCATGTCACAGGGTGTTGTTAGTGGGGTGTTGCTGGTGACGCCCAACAACATCATGTTTGACCCTCACCGGACAGACCCTTTGGTTCTGGAGAGAGGCTGTGAGGAGTACGGCATCATGTGTCCACTGGATGAGGTTCAGTCTGCAGCCGTTTACAGAGAGATCACCGACAGCAAGATCCGTGACTCCATACCACCGTAAGACCTCTCGCTTCATACTGACACAGCATAGAGTTAGTTGTTTGTCTTTTACTTGGCTAAGACATGTTAGTATTTAAATAATTCTATAAATGCATTTAATAAAATACAGAATCAGATAATTAATCGAAATTGAATATTATTGTGAATCCAATCAAAATTAATCATTCTGAATTTGCAAAACATTGTTCTTGAACGAATCGGAAACTTATTATTAATTAGGATTCACATGCCCATGCCCATTCTTGTCCTCGCTTTACTATAAGTGGTGCAAAGGCCAAAAAACTAAATTATAAAAAACGACTTGAGCCACCAGACTAGTAGTTACATGTTAAGCGTTACATGTTATTAATTGGATTCATCTTCAGATGTCTTTTCTAGATTGAAGATCTCTCATGTGATAAGTCAATATTTTGTTTGCGGTGTGCATGTATAATTATTTCAGATATCTACTGTTCAGCTTTATTATACAGGAAATGGATTTTTACTCTTAAGGCTAATGAAGCATGAATTCAGCTGCCTACGTCTGAATTACTCACCCATTTCGATTTGTAATAAGAAGTTAAATTTTTTTTTGCAGTGTTTCCACCCCCAGATATTTATATCCTCTGTTAGTTTATGAATGATGATGTGTTTTATTCAGCTCAGAGCTGTGTTGGTTGGTTCACCAGTCAGACGGGGTTCACTGCAGGGTCGCAGGTGTGGATGTGAAGCATAGACGCCTTTGATCGTGCAGATGTACAGACAGAGGGACCTACTTTTCATTTATGCACTTTTATGTTGGCTTGTACTCTTATTAATTGCTCCAAAGGGTTTTGATTATGTACTTCTATCCACCTCCCACCTACCATCCAGACAGACACACGTCATTGTGCACTTGTGTTTCAGATGTCTCAAGCTGTGGCTTTACTGCAGTACAGAAGCCACATCTGACATGACATATCATGATAAGAAGTCTGTGCATTTTAGACTTTTTAATATGACACAGAAATATCACAGTAGTGAGAAACAGGGCATAAGAGAATCAAAAGTTGATTCTCGTGCACAGCACGCTATGGTTGTCACATTACCTTAGTCACTGAAATTTCACAACATCATGTTGTTTGGAAGTGGGTTTGTATTATGTTGTTGTATTAAGTCTTCACAGTTTTTACAGTATCTTTACATTTTAATTAAAATTTTAAAAATTCATTTAAAAAAGGAAATAAAAATAGGAAACAATCATTCTTAGCATTGTTGTTATTGTTAGTATTACAGAATTCAATAATATTCTAATTATTGAAACCTCTAATTAAAAATAATGTGAATAAAAGAAGGAAAAATTATTACTATTTTTACTGAAGCTTCTTAACAAAAACAACAACAATAATAATAATAATAATGTGAATAAAAACATATTCTTTTTATATTTACAATATTATTTGTCTTTATTTCCTTTTACAGAGCATTGCAATGTGGGCTGATTAAACCCTTAAAATTTTTGGAGAAAACTGAATGAAGCTTCTCAATAATAATAAACCCACAATTAAATAAGTAATGTTTTTTTTACATTATTATTATTATTATTGAATTATTATTATTGTTATGAATATAGAATTATTATAATTATATTAATAATTATTTTACCATATTTATTTGTAAGTTTTTCACTTTCTTGTTGCATTGCAGTGTGGACTGATTAAACCCTTACCATTTTTCAGAGAAAACTGAATGCACACATTTTAAGAACACATGTACATTTACTTTCACTTTCACTAATCATTTAGCTGACGCAAAGTGACTTACAAATGAGGACAATAGAAGCAATTGAACCAACAAAAGAGCTACAATATATAAGTGCTGTGATAAGTCCCGGTTAGTCTAATGCAGTTCACATAGCAAGGCTTTTTTTCCCTTTCTTTTTTAAATCATAAATAAAAAGAATATAAATTAGATAGAAAAGAAAATAGAATAGAGAGAGCTGGTGTTAGAGGGTCAGGCTATTGTTATTTTTATAATAATTAAAAAGTAAGCAAAGTAGATAGAATAGACATAGTTTAACATTTAACATTTAAATGGTGCAGTCCTTCTATTGTTTTGTTTATTATTTCATGTTATTTCAGACATAACTAAGTTAAGTGTGGTGCATACAATGGTATCTGTGAATGATTATTTATGCTATTACCATTGAAGAATATTATGAAGTTGAACCAAAGCCACATCATAGAGCAGTAAAGACACCTTTAGATATGCAATATTAGTTTTCTAGAAGGTGCATCTCTCATTCTCTCTGTTTGTGCCACAGGGATTTTGAAGCCGTGTTCTCTGGAAGCTCTCATCAAACAGATCAGCGTCTGCGGGAGGGTTATGACAGCGCCAGCACTGCCCCCCGCAGCACCGAGGGCTCCATCTCAGAGGACGTCTTCACAGAGTCAGAGCTCTCGCCCATCCTGGAGGAGCGCAGTTCACATAGCAAGGCTTTTTTTTTTCCTTTCTTTTTTAAATCATAAATAAAAAGAATATAAATTAGATAGAAAAGAAAATAGAATAGAGAGAGCTGGTGTTAGAGGGTCAGGCTATTGTTATTTTTATAATAATTAAAAAGTAAAAAAAGTAGATAGAATAGACATAGTTTAACATTTAACATTTAAATGGTGCAGTCCTTCTATTGTTTTGTTTATTATTTCATGTTATTTCAGACATAACTAAGTTAAGTGTGGTGCATACAATGGTATCTGTGAATGATTATTTATGCTATTACCATTGAAGAATATTATGAAGTTGAACCAAAGCCACATCATAGAGCAGTAAAGACACCTTTAGATATGCAATATTAGTTTTCTAGAAGGTGCATCTCTCATTCTCTCTGTTTGTGCCACAGGGATTTTGAAGCCGTGTTCTCTGGAAGCTCTCATCAAACAGATCAGCGTCTGCGGGAGGGTTATGACAGCGCCAGCACTGCCCCCCGCAGCACCGAGGGCTCCATCTCAGAGGACGTCTTCACAGAGTCAGAGCTCTCGCCCATCCTGGAGGAGCGGCAGTCCACAGAGGAGCTACAGCAGGAGGACAAGTCATCAGGAGCCTCGTCCCAATCCATGCAGACCCTCCTTCAGGAACCTCAGACGGCTGAGGGCAGCCATTCAGAGGAGGAGGAGAAAAAGCCAGAGGAGGGAGAACCAGCCAGCGAAACTGCCCAGCCCAAACAACCCAGCCAGGAACAGCCAAGCACACCCACCAGCAGGGACCACCAGCAACCACCCCACTGCCAGACCGAAGGAGTCGCCCCCTCCTTAGGTTCTCAAAGCTTGGCCCCAGGAGCAGGGGAGGCCTCGGGACAGGAAAGCAGCCCCGATGGGGCTAAACTGACCAGAGATGGTACTCGAGATTCAGAGACGGATGTAGAGGAGCTGAGAAAGATGTGGAAGAGTCACACTATGCAACAAGCCAAGGAACAGCGAGAGAGTGTCCAGCAGGCCCAGAGAGAGAACGACCAACAGTCTAAGAGCAGCCAGACACTGAGCTCTGCTGAGGGTACGACAACATCTTCTCCAATATTTCTGCAATTTGTGCTACTTACCAGTCTGTGATTAACACCTTTTAGAGGGGTCATAGGGTTTTTATACATTTATGTGTTATGCTTAATGATTAATTATTAATTTAATTAATAGTTATTTAATATATATGAATAGTCTAGAATATATATATATATATATATATATATATATATATATATAAATGATTGTGTGTGTGCATTAAATATATATTGTATTATTAGATGTAAATTAATAATAGAATTATAATAAATATAATAATTTTAATAGAATTATAATTATTTAATAGAATTATTTTATGTATAATAAACCTTAAATATAATACATTTTAAACATTTTATATTTAATTTAATTTGAATTATTTAATTATAAATAATTATAAATTTGTTTTATATATGATAAAAATGGATGAAATGTTAAAACTCAAAATCCTACTTTTTAAACCGTTTTTAAATATGAACATTTTAATCTGTTTATATATTTTACTGTTTATCAATTTATTTTATTTTATACAATTATATATATATAGAGAGAGAGAGAGAGAGAGAGAGAGAGAGAGAGAGAGAGAGAAAGAACTTTATATTGTGTAAAAAGTGAGCTGAAAGGTGCTTCGAAATGAAAAGTGGCTCACCTGTTTTCACCTGAGGGAGCGCAGGGACACTTGACCATGGCTTTTACACGCTGCTTTGATCTGTCGAGGCCAGACTGTGCCAGCAGCCCTTTCTCTGACCGAGAGATAAGCTAAAGCCCATCAAACATGACAACTGCACATACACACTAACATTACAACACACAGCAGAAACTACAGGCAGTTCTTTCCTTAAAAGTATAGCTGAAAATATATTAACTAGAAATAATGGGATTAATCACAGGATGTTGACATTGATTTAAATCTGTTGACAGAAATAGTATGTATTTTATCAGTCACCCAAGGCTGTTTATATATTGCCTGAGGTGTCGATTTTGTGTTGATACTGATGTAGCAGAGGTGTAGCCTCAGCAAAAAGCATGCTCTTATGTTAGGTTCTGTCTTGGTTTCCAAAAAAAAAAAAATCTATACCAAATACCAAATACACTACAATTACAATATCAAATACACTCAAATGTTAGGGGTCAGTTAAAAAATGTTATTAGGGCTGTCAAAATTAACATGTTAATAACACGTTAACACAAACTAATTTTAACGGCACTAATTTTATTAACGCGTGATTAATGCAGCGCACATGTTATGTTTGACCTGTTGCCTAGCCCGTAGTTGGAGAAATGGAGATCAGTACCGCCGAGTCCACAGTTTGCGTAGGGCACCAACTCCCAGGGGGGGCACCATCCCAGTTGCTCAAATAAAAAATTAAAAAACGTGATTCCCGCATCCGCGCTCGCTACCGCTTGTACCTCATGTTTGCGGCTGAATGCAAATGGTCATAATTGATGGACAACTATGCCTGTGAAAAGACATCAGCAATCCAGCGCCGAGATAAGAAAAAAAAAGTGAAAACGAAGCCTGTGCATCACTTTCAGGCACATTCAAAATCCTGTAAAACTTTTTTGGCTGTTGACGTTAATAACGTGTTTTAATGTCGGTAATAATTTCCCCACCATCAACGAATCTAATATTCTCTCTGAGTTTCCATGTTCCCTTACGAAAATTAGCCATGGTTTTAACACGAATAAAACCAAAAATCATGGTTCTTGTAGCCATGGTAACCGCAAATTAACCATGGTTTTGTTACTTAAAATAATAATTTACAAATAAGTATTAAGATTATATCTTTTGTGGTTATAAAAACAGACCTAAGCCAACAATAGCCTTTCAAATGACTTGACTTCGGGGCAGCCGGCGGGCTTGAGAATGCCGTGGCCAGCGGGCTTGAGGGAGCTGCAGCCTGTGGACTTGGCTTTGGAGCTGCCGGCGAGCTTGACTTTGGAGCGGCCGGCGAACTTAAATGAGCAGTGGCCGGCGGGCTTGACAGCGGTCTGGTTCTGGCTCGGGCCCGGACACACCCCAGACACCGAAAGATCCCTGGGAGGTCCACGGGGCGATGGTAGTTGGCCCCGAGCCAGAACAGAGAATTGATGGTGGAGTCATCCAATGCCGCTGCCCCGGCGAGCCTGTAGAATTCCCAGGTGTGCTCGAAGAAGGGGAGATCTCGGCGGGCTAAGGCAGAGAACTGAGCGGCTATTTCCATCGCCGTGGGGAGAAACAAACAG
>NW_015505764.1:173929-184769 GCF_001515645.1 Sinocyclocheilus grahami | reverse complement strand
TTAGAACAGATAAAAATGTGCGATTAAGTTGCGATTAATCGCGATTAAATATTTTAATCGATTGACAGTCCTAATTTTAATGCATAATTTTTTATGCTCACCAAGGCTGCATTCATTTGAAAATAATACAATAAAAACAGTAATACTGTAAAATATTAGTACAATCAACTGTTTTCTATTTTTATATATTTTCAAATGTAATTTAATCCTGTGATGCAAAGCTGAATTTTCAGCATCATTTCTCCAGTCTTCAGTGTCACATGATCCTTCAGAAATCATTCTGATATGCTGACTTGCTGCTTAAGAACCATTTCTTGTTATCAAATTTGTTAACAGTTGTGTTGCTAAATATTTTTGTGAAAACCATTTTAATTTATTTATTTATTTTGAGGAATACAAAAGTAAAAAGAACAGCATTTTTAAAAACAGAATCTTTTTTGTAACAATGTAAAAAGTCTTTACAGTCACTTTTGGTAAAATTCATATGTCCTTGCTGAATACAAGTTTTAATTTCTCTCCATTACTAACCCCAAACTTTTGAGTGGTAGTGTACAATAAAATAGAATTAAACCAAGATATGCTGAAGCAAAAGCAAAATGACAAAATTCTTATGATGCTTAGAGGATTTTTTTTCTTAAATAGGAAAAAAAGTACTAAAAAGTACTGAGGAAGAAAATATATTTTTTCATTGTGGTGTTATACTGAACCCACTATAGCTCTGTACTAAAGAATTGAATGATTATCATATACATAATCAGTGGTATTTAGAAGGTACAGTGGTACAGGTGCAAATAATAGAATGCTATGATATTCCCATGATATGCCAGAGAGGTGTTACTCAGGGCTGTATGAGAAGTATGTCCACTAGGCTCCATAGTCTTATTATGGAATGCAGATAATGAAATGTTAATTTTTAGACTCTCACTTGTATCTTTTTATCATCATTCCTCCATGCTTTTCAGCTGTAGATGTGCTGAGATCTCTGTGTGCCCCAAGGTGCTTTCCATTCCAGCGTATGAGTCATAATTATTCAACACTAACAGATGAGCCAGCTTTCAGAATGAGCCCAGGAGTGAGTTCAAGACGTGATATCATGAGGAATCAAATCAAGAAGTTTCCTTGATCTTGTTGGATAAAAGAGTTTAAAACATAAGGCTTGTTTCTAAACATCTGCAGTTTGCTGACATCACATGAACATGTCACCACCCACGTCAACAATGCCTGTTTGTTGTTCAGAAAATTGTTCAGTAAAGATGCAATAATGTGGATGAAAAACTGTCCTGGAGCAGCCCAGCAGTCTCACTCATCTAACAACTGATTTAACTCGTCAGCTCATTAATATAGACTTTAAGACCTGAAGTGGGTCAGAAAAGGGCCGCAGGTAAATATGGCATTTATTATAATGGGTTTATGTGAAGATTGTTTTAAGTTCACTTAAATTAGAAGTTATTATTTAAAGTCTAATAAATGTTCAAATTGATAGCTAGGGATGCACTGATACCGATACTGGTATCGGTATCGGGCCCGATACTGAGCTCCTGTACTCCTACTCGTACTCGTTAAAATGCCCCGATACCAAACGCCGATACCACACAGCATGTGATAAGTGCCATATTCAGACAAAGAAACACCGACAACAGAACTACTGACAGCAGAATGGAGTTAAGGATGTCTACTACGAAGTATATGAATGCAATGAATATAATGTTAAACATTCAGTATTAACGCCTGTATAGCTGATGTGCGCGAGCTGATAAACAAAGCACGCTGAGTGGATTGAGCTCGCGGCAGCGCAGATGCGCGAGCTTGTTGAGTGAATATATCTTTCTCACAGACATCACTGGAAAGTTTGTAGTTCGGTCGGATATGTCAAAAACAAGTAAGTAAAACAATGCACAAGTTACTTTAGGGTAGGGAGAGAGAGCGAGAGAGAGAGAGAGATCTTTGATGTTCCCTCACTTAGCACGCGCATCATTTGGATTAAAACTAAATCGTAAAAATAAGACCATTTATAGGGGCATTCACTATAATTCTGGTGAATTTGAATCTAGCAGCCTGTGTGAAATGCGCTAGGCTGTAGTACTGTCCTCTCATTCTGCATCAGTACAAATACGTGCACGCGTTGCGCGTGTTTTGCTTGCTTGAGTGTTTCTGCATTATATGAGTGGCTTTGGAATATAAATCGCAGCACGTTTCAGATGAAAAAACGTCACTTCTATTTCTGAAAATATCAGTTAGGGGATTTATAACGAGTGGTTCCCTGCATTATTACAGCAAACCGCGTGATTACAGTACTGAGCCGCTGCAATGGAGCAGCTCTAATGCTATTAAATTAAAGATGAGCAATACCATAGAGCAAAAAAAACGAATAATGAAAGTAACAAAAATTTGTAAAATACATTTTAATGGCCATAATTAAGTGTGAAAATAACCGAAGGATATACAGTCAAACCAAAAATTATTCAGAGACCAGATATAATTTTTGGATATTTTTTTTACTAGTGGGTGCAGGACACTATAGTTCATTTATGTAAGTGAGGATAGCAAAATAAAGTAAACTGTTGACAAATCATACCCAAAAATTATTCATACAGTGGACTACCAGTACAATTGATACAAATTTGGGACCAGAAATTATTCAGACCGAGTCTGGGGAAAAACATTTAAGTTGAGGTTTGCATGGAGCTGGATGACAGCATGCCCAGGAGACTACAGGCTGTCATTAAGGCTAAGGGTTGCCCGTCTAAGCATTGATAGTTGTGTAAATACTGTCATACTAACAGCTGTCTGAATTATGATTGTAATCTATTTCAATCAAAGTTATCTAACATTATCAAGCTGAATTTGTTCTGACTCAGTTTAAGTCTGAGTTCTTGTCATATTTTATTACCATTTTCTAAACTATAGCGAATAAACTGATAATGTGAGAAATGTTGAAGGTGTCTGAATAAATTTGTGTTTGACTGTATCTATTTGATAAATGAAGTTAACCAACTAACATTATACATACTCTTTTGGTTTCTGTACCCAATATTTAAAAAATTTACAAATGCAATAAAAATATTGGTATCGGTACTCGGTATCGACAAGTACCAAAAATAAAAGTATCGGTATCGGGCGAGTACTGGAAAAAGTGGTATCGGTGCATCCCTATCTTGTTTTTGTCAGATTCACACAAAACACATTTCTCTATGAAATTACACCACATAATTCAGTTTCTAATTTGATTTTGTGAGAAGTCACTTTCATTTTCAATGACAAATGATGTAAATGGTAACCTGGTTAGTATTAGTATTAGTATTAGTATGGGCTGAAATGTTACCTATTCATATTTTTGTCACATCCACACAAAACATGTTTCAAAACATGTTTCTCTATGAAATTACACAGCATAATTCAATTGAAATCATTTGGTGAGAAGTCAGTTTAGTTTTAAATGAGAAATTATGTCAATTTAACATGGTCTCATTATGCAATCAGCTTTCTAGTACTGAAACAGTGCTGTCTTTGTTTGATTTCATCTACCCTCTGATTCAACACAAGCGTTCAGTGTTCTTCATCGCACTGGAACTTATTCTGTCTGTTATCACTGTATGAGATGAGTCACAGATATTTTTTAGGAAACTTGCTGCGCTAAATCAGAATGAGAGTGTCAGAATAGATTTGTTTTGACATAGTCTGCAAGTTAGGAAAAGAACTCCAGACATGCTGTAGTACTGTACTGCAGAGCTCTGTGGCCAAACTGCTGTCTGTTGTTGTCACTGAGACATGGCCTAGTTGGGTGGCGACCCGGATGATCAGTGTAAAGTATCATGACAATAGTGCGTGAGCAGGGCCTGACAGGCGAGGCTTTGAAGCTCACGCTGCCTGTCGCATCCTGATGCAAGTCACACTGAGTTTTCCATAGCTTTGCCTGTTTAAAAACAAAAGTTACATGCACTACCATTTGGGTTCAGCGAAAGATTTCCATTTCAAATTAATGCTGTTCTTTTGAACTTTCAATTCATCAATAGGAATATTACGCTGTTACGCTACATTATAATGTTGTAACTATTTTCAACACTGAAAATAAAAAGAAATGTTTCTTGAGCAGCAAATCAGCATATCTGAATGATTTCTGAAGGATCATGTGAAACTGAAGACTGGAGTAATGCTGCTGAAAATTCAGCTTTGCCATCACAGGAATAAATTACATATTTAAATATATTAGAAAAGAAAACTTTTTAAGTTGTAATAATATTTTACAGTGTTACTTTTTACTGTATTTTTGATCAAATAAATGCAACTATGGTGAGCATAATAGACTTCTTTTAAAAACATTTAAAAATAATAATAATTGCCAACCCCAAACTTTGAATGGTTGTGTACTTTATTACAGATACTTCATTTTTTATTTAAAAAAATATATATTAATGCAATAAATCAAAAATAAATCAAATTCAGATGCACAGTATTGCCACTATTTTCGTGCTGTAAAATCTTGTAAAAATATTTTTATCTAGAAACTCTAAACAAATCAGAATGGAACACATTTGATCAGACATGTTTGTTTATTAAATATTATTTATATTTGGATTATTCTTTAAGCTACCAATAAGAATGTAACTCATTTAACGTATTTAACCATGTCTAAATCCATTCCACAGAATTCCCATTTTTTCCCTAAAATCAGAGCAAAAAATGTGGAAAAATTCAGCATATTCCATCTGGCTCATAAGCAATTAAAAATGGCATATAATATAATTTTTAACAGTGTGTTTGTCATTGTTTCTGTAGGTCAGACCACCTGTACGTTTTCTTCATCCAGTGGAGCTCGGATGTTTTTGGGGATGGGGTAGGAAGCATCAGCCGTGATCCTGGCTTCATCGTGGTGAAGAAAATCGAGGAGTCAGAGGCAAACGAGGAGCAGCAAACTGTAGAAAATTCAGATAAGGAGTGGGAGGTATGGCCCATCCAGCTCACATGTTTGGATTGATACTATATCTGTGATTTATGCTTGTGTCTGTATTCTATGTGTGCTTTATTCTATATGCACTGTATTTGATTCAGATATTTCTCTTTATTGTATTTGCACCTGTCTGTGTCTTTATTGTCTGTTTCTATGTTCCAGGTTTTTTGAAGTGTCTTTATTGTGTTCCCCGCACTTCAAACACCTTCATGCACCAGTCATACGTTGTTGTCAGAGCTCCTGTATTCAGTTTTGCTGAATGTTTCTCAGACTGGGTTGTTTTGCACTTGGTCAATAAGTTTCTTGTGAAACCAAGATGCATTGTGCACTGTGAGCTTGCAGCTGGTGTTTTGCATGAGTGTGCAGTTGTTTCATTATTTTAGTTGTTTTGTTTTTTCAAGAAAGAGGCACATGTATGCAGTTTTATGCATGCATGGATCCCTCAGTCGTGTCTAAAAAGGCATGGTTTAGCCCGACTATGTCATGCCTGAATGAGATACAAGCGAATCATGCCTATAGGTGCAAGTGTTGTGTGGTGTTTCTTTTATAAAGCTCAGTTTGAATGTTTTACTGATTGGATAATAGGAAACATTACCACCTGATATTTCCCTGCATGTTATTGTGTTCTGGTAGCCATATTGAAACCAGTCTGTGGCACTGAGAAACCGATACTACGACTGCGGCGGCATTTAAATTTGACTTTAAATTAATGATGTAGGGAACAAAATAGACTGATTTGTTATTCTGAAACTGGAAGATCTTTGCAAAGCCACATGATCTTTTGATATGAATAAGTAAAATTAACTTCTCTGATAATGACCACAGGGGTGGCGTGAGTCATGAACTCAACTGGATATTGTGACTGAGGATACTCAGGGGGTCAATTGTAACACTAAGCAAGCTAGAGTGTTGACACTTGTTTAGCACATGCTCACTTGTTTTACTTTGTGAAACTGATTTTTAGGCATAAAAGTTGCATTTCGAATGTCCCGTATTTTTCTCTGCTGTCTGAAATTGTTATGCTTGTCAATTTAAAAATTGTTTGACTGTTAAACATTATCAGATAGGTCTAAGTAGGCAGCTAGGATATTTAATGTTCATAGTTAGGGACATTTGAAACGTGACCAGGGTGTTTCAGTTTGGTTGTTCTACTCCCAAAAAAGGAATTTTTTAGTTTATTGATAAGGGGACTAAATACAGGCCTGCCTGTAAATTTGCCTGCCTGCCTGTTTGGGTTCTAAACTTTAACAGGTTGGGGGTATTAACTTATGCAATGAACATTGTTTCATTAAACTATCTACTTGAAGGCTTCTTTAACAGAGATGCACTGAAACCAATCTGGGGTCATCAGGTGCCATTAAAGCAAAAAAGAGTGGCATACTTTTAAGCTTTTTGCTCAATTTATGTTGATAATATAATTTGTAATGCAATATGTATATATATATATTTGTTGCATGAAAATAAGCATTTTCACTAGTGTTCTCACAATTTTATTTCTCTATTTATTACTTTAAATAAGTATAAGCCCTTTTTTTTGTTTTAAACAACATTCCTGACAGCTAAAAGAATTAGTATCATTTAAAAGTGAACATTGTCAAGAATGCTATTAAATTATCATTTGAGGTGTCCTCTTATTTGATTTACATCGATTAGTATAATTTTTAAAGTGTTAAAGTGCCCCTATTATGCAATTTTTAAGGTTCCTGATATTGTTTTGGAAGTCCCCTACAACAGGTTTACATGCATGCAAGGTCAAAAAACACTTTAGTTTTCTCATAATATACATTTAATTTCACCGCATTTCTCAATGATTCGTAAACTGTTCATACGAAGCAGTTGTTTCAGTCTCTCTAAACCCCTCCTTTCCGTGAGCCTACTCTGCTCTGATTGGTTAGTCGGCCCAATCCTTTGTTATTGGTCGACCAGGTACAGCGCGTGTCAGAAACGAAACACCCATTGCCATAACTGAATGACAGCTCCGGAGAGAAAGATAGTATCGATTTTATCTTATAAATTCGAGCCCGTATCTGATGATGAAACGTCTAGTTGATCAACCAGACACTGATTTGCAAGCACGACTGGAGCAGGATGTTTCTCAGTGGTAAGCGTCAACTTAGTTTGTGGTATTTATAAGATGTGATTGCAGCGTCATTGCTATAATTTGAAGAGTTCATTTGCAAAAACCGATAAACGCCACTTTAAAAAACAAAAAAGAGCTGATTGCCGTGCATTATTCCCCACATATAGCAAGATCTGAAACCTAAACATGTTTTGTCAAAAAAGCCGGTTTTGTCCACTTTCAAGGCATCGTGAGTTCACGTTTTACTGCAGAAGCCGACAAGCGCCCTTGTTGTTTTTGTACAGAAGCCGATAAGTCAATTTTAGCGAATCAGCGCGCTGTATTCAGGTCAGGTGACAAGGCTACTTTCACTTTGAAAAAAAAAAGGCTAGCTGAGAGGAGTTTCGTCAAAGCTGACTAAAAGGGATCAAGGATGGATAATTTCGACGAACTTGATGAACCTGTGAAATCTTCTGGGCAAAAAAGGAAAATAAAAGCTGAAACGTTTTCAAGGAACCTTGCAAAAGCAGCGCGTTACAATGGTGTGGGAAAAGCTTCATGTATTGCGTGTAATCACATCCATACAGTTTATGATCACAACAACAACAACGTTTATCAGGCATCTGCACTGTCATCTGAGGAGATTATAAATATTAAACAAGTGTTTTTTTAAACTCTAAAACATGAAATGTGGAGTTGTCTGCTTTTGCCAAAAAAACGACTGTTGGAGTTATCTGCTTTTGCTATAAAACAAACTTTTAATATGTAAAAAAAACATACTTTAAATGAACTTTAATTTTGTAAATTACCTGTATTTGTTTAAGTTATTATTACTTAATCAAAACAACCCAACTGCAGTTTGATTGATATTACTTGGAATGTGCAATAAAAAAATTAAAATGGAGTTATCGGTTTTTGCAAATGAACTCTTCATTTATTTAGGTGTATGTGTGGGAACTGTATAAGAATGCCTAGCAAAGGTGAAAACCACTGCTGCTATACGTTTCTGCATTAGTTGAGTATTAGACGCATCTTTTCTAAAGAATTAAGTGTATTTTGAACTCCCTGAGATTAGAGAAGCAGTCGTCAGTAAAATTACGGAAACACAAAAAAGATTGGGTATTGTACTGTTGTGGTATCGTTGAAAAACTGAATGTCAGTTACTGATTCTTTGCAGCCTCATCATTCGGAAGTGAAAATAAAACAAATTTACTTTCGCAGCGTAGGACACAGCGTCTTCTCAACATGATGTTAACCACATGGAAATGCTACACTGTTTGAGGGCGGGTCAAATTGTTCACGGGCAGCCAACGTAGAACGTGTTACCCAGTGACGTGTAGCCGTCACGGAAGTGGGAAGTGAGACGACTGATGTTTAGGCTGTTTAGAGTCGATTTTTTTTTAGAGAGAGACAATAACTTTATTTACCGTGAACTGTCGGCTTCATAACTTTGCAGATAATTTACATTCACATACAGCTACATTATTATGTAAGGCAATATTCGAAATGGCATAATAGGGGCACATTAACATTGCCTGTGGCAATTATAATACTCTGACTTCTTGTGTTACATTTAATATTAATTCTCAGTGTAAATATTTTTTAAGAATTTAAGATCTTAAAAATTAAGGTTTTCATATTAAGGGAAAACAAAATCAAAAACTACATGGCTCTGTGTGAAAAAGTGTTTGCCCCCTAAACCTAATAACTTTTCTCTTAATAATAAAAACCTTCATTTAAAAACTGCATGTTGTGTTCACTTGTGTTATCTTTGACTAATATTTAAATTTGTTTGATGATCTGAAACATTAAAGTGTGGCAAAAAAATAAGAAATCAGGAAGGGGGCCAACACTTTTTCACACCACTGTACGTCTATAGGACGTTTCCTATCAGATGTCAAATAGACATTTAGAAAAATGTCTTAAAGATGTTTATGATTTAGAATGTATGTAAAACTGACATCTTAGAGACGTCTATCAGATGTTTGTACACAGCAGATGCTTTCCAGATGAAGTGATCTTTAACAAACATCTTGCAGACGGACGTGTGCTATCTGGGTACAGTTTCCCTGGTTACTCCCGGTAAAGCATGTACTGAATGAATTTACTTACTATGAGTATTGAAAAATGTGATCTGACATCTGGTATTAATATATTGCCTCAAGTTTGCTACTTTGTTGTTTCTCAAAACATAGTCAACAGCCTACTTAGAGAACATTGTGGGTATCATGCCCTGTCTAGGTAGGCAGCTCACTAGGTTATTTAGTGTTCATGGTTAGTGACATTTGGAACATGGCCAGAGTGTCTGAGTTTGGTTGTTCTACTCCCAAAAAAGCAGTTTAATAGTACAAGCATGTTTAGTCCAGATAAAGAACATGCGTGTACGTGAACGAGTCTTCATCGACAGCCTTGAATTTCTTAGTGTCCGTTTTGATCCCTCCGCGTTATAACCTCAATCATTTGACTCATTCGCAAGCATTGTTGATCAAACTATTTAGAGGTCGCGTTAAGGTGCGATTGTTCCTTTAAAAGCGCTAAAGCATTCCGTACAGGAGGCGGGGTGTATTGTAACAGAGCCAATCAGAGGCTGAGTTTTTCCATTTGGTCCGATGTCATTGGCTCACGTAGGTGTCTGTCAGTATCTTGCCGTTGTGTTTATGTCTGAATATGGCATGTTGTCGGTCGGCGGAAAGAAATCTGAATGTGACAGGCAGTGATATTATGTTTCCCTTTTACTGTCGACAAGTCAGTGTTGTTGCAGGACTTTAAAGGGATAGTTTGCCCAAAAAATTATTTAATAAATAAATATATAAATATATAAAAGTACTCTCTGTCATGACATTCCAAATTCCAAACCTGTATGACTGCGTGAAACACGAAAGAGAACATGTTAACATGTTAAGCTAGTCGCTGTGTTTCTATTAGGGATGCGCCGATCCGATATTCATATCGGGTATCGGCTCCGATAGTGCCATTTTTCTCGGATCGGGTATCGGTCAGAGAGGGCCGATCTAAATCCAAGATTTTTTTTATTTATTTTTTTTCGATTGTGCGAATTATTCTGTGTTACTTCTGAAGCCATATGATAGCTTAATGTGAGCTACAAAATGAATATTTAACTCCTTACATTAAAGTTCACACAAACTCTTTTCTCCGCTGCGGCTGTCAGTCATTCGTTCAGCCTTTAAACCCTGGTCGCGTTCGGTTGCGACAGTCAGTTCGGTAAAGCTCTCTCCAAGATCATTCTGTGTTCCCATTATACTTGATTTGTAAATACATGTCTATGATTTTGCAGGACTTTAATTTTGTTTTGTTACTTGCTACCGGGTGTCTGTGAGAACAAAACACGGCGTAGAAAAAACGATCAATTGTTTTTAACGTGCACAGTAACTGAAATTTAAAACTGTTAAAAGAAAGGCTCAATAACTGTTGCACAGATATAATACACTACGCATCAATTTCTCTTCACTTTGTGCTTTGCAGTTTTTAACAGGAAGCGCGTACAATGTGCGCATCCGGTGTGCAGGCTGTGACGCCAGGTTGCTTCAGGCTTCAAGCGCATCATTCTGCACACCGGATGCACACATTGTAAGCGCTTCGTGCTCATAGACTGTATAAAAACAGTTCGTGCTGCACTGTATTTGTTTTGTCCTATCGTATCTATCATATGTTGTTGCTTTATTTAAAAATATGCTATAGATTTAAAATAAATTTATTTTAATTTTATAGTATATACTTATATATAAATACATTCATGAATGTTTTTAATGAATGGATTTTATAATAATACAAATAGCAATTTGTAACATTTTACCATATTTAGTGCAACACTT
>NW_015505764.1:134742-173302 GCF_001515645.1 Sinocyclocheilus grahami | reverse complement strand
GCGGCCGGGTCACTGGCTCGGCTCCTCAGCGAAAACCTGAATATGCGCTGCATCTGCTGCCTACTTATACTCACGCTGTGATCAGCGGCAGCTGGATGCAATAATCGCATGCATTGGCTCGTTTAGTTTACACTCGAAGTAGATTGGTCTCTCTAAGCGAGATCCCAATTCGTCGGTCATCTGACGTGACGTTTCGTTCCCTCCTTCAGGGAACCAGGGTTACCATACGTAACCGAGACGTTCGTGCTGCACTGTATTTGTTTTGTCCTATCGTATCTATCATATGTTGTTGCTTTATTTAAAAATATGCTATAGATTTAAAATAAATTTATTTTAATTTTATAGTATATACTTATATATAAATACATTCATGAATGTTTTTAATGAATGGATTTTATAATAATACAAATAGCAATTTGTAACATTTTACCATATTTAGTGCAACACTTTTATTTGTTCCCCACACAATATTGTTTTTTTCACTAAATGTTTGGATTTCTACAATTATTGTGCACTGATTTTTCTAGAATAACTTATGCTGCCAAATTATCCACTAACCTAGTTTATGATACATTTTTGTCATAGATTATAAATATACATAGGCCTATATTTTTTCTGATTTATTGTTTATTTGATTTTTCTTTATAATGAAGTAGTCTGTATCTAGTATATTGTGAAAGAATGAAGAATAATTTCCACACACAGAGATATATAAATTCTATATTTATTTAAATGAGGGGAAAAAACTTCACTGGTATCGGATCGGTATCGGTATCTGCTAATACTAAACCCTAGGTATCGGAATCGGTATCGGAGGCGAAAAAGGCGGATCGGAGCATCCCTAGTTTCTATATAATGAAGATAAATAGTAACTGGACATAAGCTAAATACGGGCGCAAAATAGCAAGACACAATGTATGAAGCCATACGATAAATTTGTGTGGGGTACAGACAAAAATGTAAGATTTAAAAAAAAAAATCTGCTCTAGTGTCTGATTCTTGAGTGATTCATTCTTGTGACGTGGATCTTTTCAATGAATCGGTTCTATTTCACAAAACAAGTCTGATCCGTGAACGATTTCAACTCAATAGTGTTCAAATTAACGACTTATGGTTATTACGTGAAAGTATGGCTTCAGAAGACTTTTACTGTATTGTATTGTTCATAATACTTTTGTTGTACTTTTTAACACTTTGAAATCCTAGTGTCCGTTCACTTTCATTACACTGAAAGAGTTGACTTGGGTATTCGTCAGAAATGAATCTTTACATAGAAGAAAGACATACAGGTTGAGTACGAACTTGTACTAGCATGGGTAAATTACGACAAAAGTTTAGTTTTTGGTGAACTATGTTTTCATGTGGTAGTAGGTCATGTGTTTAATGTGTTATCAAACATGTCACATAGGTGTGGCAACCAACAAGCTGTTAAAATGTGTGACAGGTAAGGACTGATATTTACATAAGAATAAATGCAGTAAAAAATTCAAAGGCAGCTGAAAGTAGTTTTCTTGCATAATGACTAAGATGTGAGTTTGATTTTATTAAAGTGGTAAGATGGATGATGTTGAACATGAGGGTGAGAAAATAATAGCAGAATATTTTTTTTATTTGTGATTTCTATGTGGCTCTGCTATGGCTTATGTTAGCTATTATGAATATGGTTCTCATATCTGTCTGCAGAGCTTCGTGCAAAACAATTCACACAATCATGCAAAACACACGCTGTGTTGTCTGCTCACATTTGTACTATAGCTTCACATACAGTATATAATGACATGATCTTGGCTTTCAATCTTATACTCATCTCTTCCATATCTCATAAAGACAATCATTTCTGGCTGCAATTTTAGTAGTTGACATCTTGTATTAAAAGAGTCCCAAACTGCACATTCTTGTCCATATTTTGGCCTCATCCTGTCGTCCTGCTCAGCGGTGTGGTTGTGTCCCCTTGTCTCTGGAGCAGGTAGTGTCATGGACTGAGTACCACCGCCGGATCGATGCGTTAAACAGTGAAGATCTGCGCTCCCTATGCAAACGCCTCCAGGTGCACAAAATCTGTAGAACCCTGCCGATGTAGCTCTAGGATTTGTAGATTGCACTTGCCTTGCTGATGAATGTTTGTTCTGAAAATTCCATAATTTCCTATATAAAGTGTAGCCCTTAAAGTGATATGTATAGTAACAGTATTACCCTTCAAAAGTTAGCGGTCAGTAATATATTTTTGTAAAGAATTGAATGCATTTATTAATCAAGGATGCATTCTGTTGATCAAAAGTGTAAAATTATAATGTTACAAAAGATTTCCATTTCAAATAAATAATTGATTCATTGAAGAATCCTGAAAAAAATGTATAGTAGTTTTAAAAAAATATTAAGCAGCACAGCTGTGTTCAACTTTGATAATAATAAAAAAAAAATATTGAGCACTGAATCAGTATATTAGAATGATTTCTGAAGGATCATGTGACAGAAGACTGGAGTAATGATGCTGAAAATTCAGCTTTGCATCACAGGAATAAATTATATTTTAAAATATATTGGAAAAGAAAACTTCTTCAATTGTAATAATATTTCACAGTATTGCCATTTTTACTGTATTCTTGATCAAATAAATGCAGCCTTGCTGAGCATAAGAGACTTCTTTTTTTTAAAAAAAGTAAAAATCTTGCCTGCCCCAAACTTTGAGTGGTGGTGTATATATCCCTGCAAAATTACTGATAAAAAGGACTGTTAATGGAAATTCCAAGCAGTTGTATCCCCTTAGGACCTGAATGAAATGAAGAATTTTCTGAAAGCCATGCCTGAGAAAGTGGGTTGTATTTCCATGTCCAGAATGTTCTGAGGTTCAGGCGGGTGTTTGGGTCGAGGCCTGCATTGACTGCTGCCCGGTTATTTGTTGTAAACAATTAATGTAATTGAAGCACGGCCAGTGTAACCTGAGTGTGTTCAGGCCAAAAAAGGGAATGTTAACTGTCTGTGGCACTACATTGTAAAATAACACCACAGGTCCTGATGTAACAGGCTTTAGAGAAGTGCTTCAGAAACCAGATTCGACATTGGACGTCAAAAGTGGCGATCCAACATAGCACTAAAATTGCTTATGAAAGTGAACAAAAATGTCCTTACATTACATTTATGCATTTAGCAGATGCTTCTATCCAATGCAACTTACACTGCATTAAGTTCATGCATTCTCTTTTCTAGGAATTGAACTCATTAACTTGTGTTGCTAACACCATGCATAATGTTTGAGCAACAAGAATCCTTGATCTCATAAAATGAAGTTTATTAATATAACCATTAACTGCATTGTCAGAACAACAAGCTTAATTATTAACATGACAAGCTGAATTGGAAAACTTGACAGTTTCCACTGGTTGAGAGCCACTGATTTTGGGAAATAATGCACAAGAAGTATTTTTTATTAATAAAGTATCCCATATAGCCTAGCCAAAACATTTCCTGCGGGATTAGTTTGTCTTCTCAGGTTAGTTTGTCCCCATAGGTGAATTCCACCAGAGTTAAATCAGCTCAACTTCTGCTCAAGTTGAATTTACATGTTAAATCTATGCAGCCTCACTTCCACAAATGTTTTGAACACCAAATCCCTGCTGCGTGAGTTTATAGGTCAATTTGAAGGAAGATCTACAGTCATTCTTTGTTATAGTCTCTGGTTTATGTGGCTTAAATCAGAATGTCACTAGATAGCTTGCTAATGGCGTCTTCTGTCTTTAGATCACCACAAAGGAGGATGTAAACTCCAAACATGGCACGTCCATCACCGCCAGCCTGGAGCCAGAGACTTTTAAGCCCAACCTGAACGAACCCAGTGACCTTCTGAAGGCTGAGCAGATCGAGAAGGTAAGCGTGCAGTGACGCGGCAATGAAATAAATCTGCCCACTGCTCCGGGCTTTACAGTGTTTCATCGATCCGCTGGTCCAAAAATAGGTAGCCCTCCTCACTGTTCACTGGTTATTGATTCTCAGACATGTTAACAGACAGATTTATTCACACTCGTCATGTAATGGCCAAGGGCATAGGAATGATTTGAAAAGTGAAGGTGACTGTTCTTGACCCATAAATGATTACTCACCCTCATGTCATTCGAAACTGATATGATTTTCTTTCTTCCATGAACCTGAGCAGAATGTTCATGCTTACTATTTTCCATTTAAGGAAAATTCCATTCCTAAAATGTACCCTTTAGGCTTTAAGCTGTAGTATCCCTAAAGATACAAGTTTTGCTAATTTAAAAAAATAAATATATATTTCTAAATATATATATATACTTTTCCAGGTTTTAAGTGCTATAATCAGGTCCAAGGTGCATCTACCAACCAAGGAAATGTGAAAAAGATAAACCCAGTAACTTTGTTTTGGGAAGCCTTTCTCTGCAAGCGTCTGATTTCGCTCCCTTGGTGACGTGACAAAGGGATCTCATTATAAAATTACCGCTCCTTAATCTGTAAATTTACACCCACAGCGCCATTATTATGTTTTCGCAAGAGACCAGCTCTAATGCCATGGTGAAAGTTTGAGCAAAACATGCTAACTGTTCTGTCTTTGACTGCACAGACGAGCACAGAACACTATTTAGAGTCCCAGCCTCAGAGGAGACAAGAGAGCAGTGGATTTATTGATTTATTTAAGCTACTGTATATTGCTGCTGCTGCCACACAGATCTAAAATAAATATGCGATTGATTTCCCAGCTGTTTACCTTCACAGACATAACCGACTGTTTTTGTAACTCATGTGTGTTTTTAGCGTAAACTTGTGTGTGAATGAGAACTTAGTTTAGTACTCACATGCTGTGACAGCCGCTTTCTGTCCGTGTGCTTTGGATGTGTGAACTCAGAAAACCGTATATCAGAACTTTAAACTCATATGGTTTAAAACGCATGACTTCAGCGCGATAAACATTATAATCAGAACCAAAACAGATGTTTTAGTAGGTCCGAGCTGTAATGGCGCAGCTCTATTCTGGAAAAGGGGGCGGGGAGCAGCAGCTCATTTGCATTTAAAGAGACAGGCCCGAAAAACAGCGCGTTTCTGCTTCCACTCAAAATAGGCATTTTCAAAATGATATTATAAATGATCTGTGGAGTATTTTGAGCTGAAACCTCACAGACACCTTCTGGGTACACCAGAGACGTATATTACATATTGTAAAAAGGGGCATAATATGTCTCCTTTAAAATATTATTTAATATTAATGCTGCATGATGTTGAATCTAAATCAGCAAAAGATTTTATTTATGTTTGTTTATTTTATTTTTTTTTAGTTGTGGGCTTGTAGTGAGAAATGATTCTGATTCAGTCTGAATCACAAACAAATGACTCGTCTTAAGTCAGTTCTTTTAAATAAATCGTTCAACAGGGAATTGTTGTGTGGATTCAGAACCATATTTTTTTCCTTATGATTTCAACCTTACATATGACTGTGCCCAAGTGTTCTGAAGCCATACGATTGAATAAAAATGTAACATTTAAAGCTATATAGAAGCTATATAAAAAAAATATTTTTTGTAAAATCCAAACATGACAAAAGCACATAACAAAATTACTAAACTTTGAAATATAGAATATTTTCGTAGTAAATATAAAAATAAAAGGTCATTCTAAATTAATGAACACTATAATAGTATCTAAATGATACTAAAATAACACTGAAACAGACCAATTTTAATCTCATCCAGAAAGATAGCATGACTGTGTTCATACTCTTTTGGCTGTCGTTTAATGAATGCTGCAGTTGTCAGAGACTTTGTCGTAAAATTTGTACATGACGTCCTGATCTTTTGATCTGATCTTACTGTGCTATTTGCGATGTGTTTTGTAGTGAAGCTTCAGAGGTTTTGTGCGGTTATGAGGTTTAAGTCATTGCGCCCTGCGGGTGTGCGCCTTTCAAACGCATCAGCGCTCTGTGAATGGATCACCTGAGGTGGCCTCTCGCAGAACACTTTATTCAGACGTAGGCCCATTTTATTGGTAAATCAAATAAACTCGTGTCATTACGCAGAGTAAGTCAATGCTCCCCAAGCGCTGGGAAAGCCTGGACCTGCCAGAGCACTGCACACAAACATGTGTCGAGGAAACACAGCATGTGCCACCCGCTATATATGTATGTACTGTATATATATATATATGTGTGTGTGTGTGTGGTGTTCAGCTTGTCTGTGTCTACTGGTGTGAAAAGGTCAGTGCTACTGTAATTGGGCTTTTAATGTTTCGCCCTTTCTGCTGCTCTGATTTTGCACACATCTATCATTCGTTCTCCACCTTCATACTGCTGCGTTCGTAAGTCATGTTCTCCTGGTTTCCAATTTTTCTTTATTTTTATTTACAGATTACATCAAAGTATTACAATTATTCAGGAGCACAGAAACTTGTCAATGCTGTCCCACGACTTTTATCAATAAAGTAGCTTTGCTACAAAATGCTACAATAAATTTCTCAGCCACAAAGTGGTAACAATACTGTTTTTAAAGTAATTATACTATGTGTGTGTGTGTGTGTGGTGTTCAGCTTCTCTGTGTCTACTGGTGTGAAAAGGTCAGTGCTACTGTAATTGGGCTTTTAATGTTTCGCCCTTTCTGCTGCTCTGATTTTGCACACATCTATCATTCGTTCTCCACCTTCATACTGCTGCGTTCGTAAGTCATGTTCTCCTGGTTTCCAATTTTTCTTTATTTTTATTTACAGATTACTTCAAAGTATTACAATTATTCAGGAGCACAGAAACTTGTCAATGCTGTCCCACGACTTTTATCAATAAAGTAGCTTTGCTACAAAATGCTACAATAAATTTCTCAGCCACAAAGTGGTAACAATACTGTTTTTAAAGTAATTATACTCATTATTTATTCAAATATATGTAATGTTACCATGATACTTTAATTTATTTCTGAATTCCAGATCTGACATTTATGTATATCTATTGTCAAATTTTTGGCGTCAAATATCGATGAAAGCTTGTCCGTGCTGACAAGTGAACATAGTGTAAGCAGGATACTCCAAAGCTCCAAAGTCTACGGCAATATTATTTTTAGCATTATTTATATACTATTATAGTTTTTAATAATATTTTGAATTAACTTTTATATTTTATATAATAACTGCAAAAAATTAAATGTAATTTCAATTCACATCAAAGAACACCGAGAGTCTCTGATTATGATAAAAAATATATTGAGATGGTTTTTGGTACTTATACCGCAAATATATATTCTTAAGGACATCAAGACTTAAAATAAAACTCCAGAAAGGTGTAAAATATGTGACCTTTAACATTTCTCATTTTTGTAGTGGAAGTTCATCTAGTATTTACAGTGCATTTTATTTCAGCTTTATTTCAGTAAATGCTTTAATAGTTTTAATTTGACTTAACTATAATAAGGTTCTTTGCCTATATGTCATGCACTAAAATCATAAAATCACACCTAGTCATGCATTATCCCTGACTTAGTCCCTGTTTTTCACTCAGCTGGCAAAGCATCTCCCACCCAGAACCATCGGTTACCACTGGAATCTGGCCTTCAGCACTTCTAAACACGGCATGAGCATTAAGACGCTGTACCGGGCCATGCAGGATCAGGACTCTCCCATGCTGCTGGTCATCAAAGACAGTGATGGACAGGTCACACTCTTCTCTTTATCTCTCACAAGACCTTGGTTTCAGACCTTGACACAGGATTAGAAAAATACAACAGTATTAAATCACCAAAGTCAAGAGCTCTCATATGTCATGTGACCAGAAACACTGTAAAGATTTTGGTTCAGAGTTTCTTAATCTGATCTGGTCTCTGTGCTCTTTGCAGATATTTGGGGCTTTGGCATCAGAACCCTTCAAAGTCAGTGAGGGTTTCTACGGCACAGGAGAGACTTTCCTGTTCACCTTTTATCCAGAGTTTGAGGTTTGTGTTCAGTTTATCTATGAATTTTCATTACAGGCAGTATAAGCCATCCGTTTGAAATGAATTCTGATCTTGTGTCATTTGGCATTTTCATAAAGACTTTCATGTGCAAAATTCATTATAGGATTTACTGAGTTTTCTTGTTCTAAAATGCTGTTTATTCTCACTGGCAGGCGTACAAATGGACTGGTGATAATCTGTTCTTCATTAAAGGAGACATGGACTCTTTAGCCTTTGGAGGAGGAAGGTCAGTGACTCAGGGGCTGTTTAACACCAGTTATAATGTTTTGAATGCTGATTTTCACTAGGCATGTTTGTGTAAGACAAAAATGAGTATGCAAATGTAAATGTGAAAGTTTGGCCCGCACATTGCACGCTCATTGTCTCTTGTCTTTACACATACTAAATATGCAAGTTTTTTTTCTCAGTGCTGAAGGGGTAAGAGTGTTTGTTTCAAGTGTCTGTGCCGTTTAGACTGGATGTGTTCAGGTAGCTAGCTATAAAAATGCTGTTTAACAAACTTGATCAGCAATTTTCTTTTTCAAAGCGTTTTCCATGTCAGTTGATTTGAAACAGAAAACTGCCAGTAGCTGGTGACACTTTATACTAATGCACACTATTGCTGCTTATTTTAAGAAAAGTTTTGAAAAGTTTGGGGTCTTTATGATTTTTGAATGGTTTTGTGGAAGATGTCTCCTATACTCACCAAAGCTGCATTTGTTCAACATTTGATTAAAATATAATTTGATTTGATAATGTTTTTGTGAAATATTACTATAACTTAAAATAACTGTATTCTATTTTAATATATATTGTGTCACATGATCCTTCAGAAATCATTCTAATATGCTGATTTGCTGCTCAAGAAACATTTATTATTATCAATGTTAAATACGGTTGTGCTGCTCCATATTTTTGTGGAAACCGTGATACATTTATTCTTTAATTAATATTTTTTTTATAAATACAGCCAT
The DNA here is from genome assembly GCF_001515645.1 of Sinocyclocheilus grahami. Classification (NCBI taxonomy): domain Eukaryota; kingdom Metazoa; phylum Chordata; class Actinopteri; order Cypriniformes; family Cyprinidae; genus Sinocyclocheilus; species Sinocyclocheilus grahami. The sequence goes on along the minus strand of NW_015505764.1, from coordinate 164,409 downwards.
TTTTTCAAATAGAAATCTTTTTAAAACACTTTCAAATTTTATTTAATTTTTCTGTTACTTTTGATCAATCTAATGCATCTTTGCTGAATGAAAATGTAAAAAAAAAAAAAATCTTACTGATTCCAAACTTTTCAGCAATGGTGTATGTAAGGGATCCATTTAAATGCGAAAAGGATTTTAAATGCACGACGTGGAGGCAAAGAACCACCCGACGCGAAGCAAAAGTGCATTTAAAATCCTTTAATGCACGGCAAGCCATTGATCATCCCGCTTATTCCTTGGTCATTTGCCAAGTTTTAGACAAGTTAAAACTAGTATTGCTCTTTGCAGCGCAATATTTGACCGAATGGGTAAAAATTACGGTTATTTTCGTCAGTTACGGCTCATTAGCTATTATCAATTGCGTTGTGGCATATCAGATAAAAATGAAGTTTGTGAAGGATTTGTATCCAAGTACTTCTATAGAGTGTTTTGCACTGTTCTTAAGCGTGTCTTACAAGAGAACGAAGGTTTGATTAGAGACTGTTTTCTTCTCTTTCAGTGGTGAGTTTGGACTTTGGCTGGACGGGGATCTTTATCACGGTAGGAGTCATTCATGCAAAACCTTCGGGAATCCCATGCTCTCTGCGAAGGAGGATTTCTTCGTGCAGGATATTGAGATCTGGTCGTTCGAGTAGCAGCTCACACAGAGGTACCTTTTTGTTGAGAGAGGAATCGGACACCAGGCAGATCCCAAACCTTACTGCACATCACCGCGGCTCCCAGGAAGCCCGTAACGGACGCTACTGTTACCGCGCTTGTCGTATGTTACTACTGCATTTAATACAGAGCTCTTCTTTGTGCTGTTTAGTATGTGTGTGTTTTGTTCAAGCCGTGTGCAGCGTCAATAACCAACGGGACCCCCCGAGCACTTTTAACATCGAGTGGAGATGAGGATGATGGTGGTGGCGGTATGGGGTTTGGGCTACCCGAGAACTGCCATAGTCCAATTTACCTGAGCCAAAGCGCCAGGAGTCTGTTGGTGGTGGTAGCCGATAGGATGTCACTACTACTGATGGGGGGAAAAGAAATGCAAACAACTGAAAACACATTCCCTTGCTCTCAGATGAAGAATAGGCATTTTTGGGACGGCGACAGATGGCGGTGGCATCCTCGAGAAGACGAGAACACATCCGTAGTTTCTTTTGAGGCGAAATATTCAAGTGTCGTGAAATTCGTAGTCTTTCTGTCGTTCACTATCATAGCACACCATGTCGAAGCACATAATCGGAAACCCCATAGTCGTAATGTTCTGTTCAGTGGGTTTTACGTGTGAGTGTGGCTAACGTCGACCCCTCCACTTCGGAAGGGTGGACTTTTACTGTTCGTAGGCAGAAATGTGTCGCAATAGATTTGTGGAATATGCAAATTCCTGTCCTGTGACCTCAAATAATCCAGACGGGGTACTTTTGTTTTCCCCGTTTCTCTTTCCAAGAGACCTTTTACGTCTTGACGGATTAATTGCTTTTCTGGGTATCATTTGAAAAGCCTGAGATGTGGTTTAATTGTTTTTCATGAATATAATGACAATTCTATATTTATGTATATGATTATATATATAAATTCATATATATAATATACAAATATATATATATATATATTGCTGTTAAGTGTGACAGTGATCTTTTTTGTGCTGATATCTCAGCTGTTACTAATATATTGTATATTATCCTGTAAATTAATGTTAAGATTTGTTCCTATATATATAAATATATTAACGAATATACAGTTGTGTGGATTGGTGGGTTGCTTCTCGCACTTTATTAATCTAGTTTCAAGCCAGGTTCTTCAGGCCTCATTAGCAGTAGCAGTACAGTATATATTTTTGTTTATTGGTCTTTTAGATCCTAGAGTAAATGAATCGTTTATAAAGAGCTTGCTGCTACTGTGGAGAGGAACAGTCTCAGTGGTCGAGCACAGGGTCGAATGTGACGGACTCTAGCAGGGAAAGTCTCTTCTTCTCACATGTCCTGTCCCAGCATTTTTTTTTTTTCTTTTGGGTTTTTCGGTGTCTAGATTGACTTTGCGCACAGCGAGAGGAACACATACGTCCTTTCAGAGTCGCAGACGAGAAGTGCAACAAATTCTTCATCTACTTCACCGGAATATAATGTTACAGTGATGTATAAAGAACAATGAATACTAATAAATCGTTGTAACCTGGGACAGAATCAGGTCTCTTATGGTTTTTATTTCTTCGGTCTGGTCGCTTCACCACAGAATAAGCAAGTAAATTAATTCATTTTCTCTTTTAAAAAAGTGTCCTGCTAATACCATAGTATTTTGGAAGGAAATACAAAATGCCGAACATGTTTGTTAAATACCGAACATGCAAATATCATGTTATATGAATATGGTCATTCATATAACATGGCATTCAGTTATTCAGGCTTGTGGTATATATATACTTAAACTATAACTTTACTATGGAACCACCATACTACTATGGTAACACTTTTGTGTAAGGAGAAAATGATTGGTTCATCATCATAAATCATAAATCTCCTTAATTTGGTTCAGTCTTATGTCAGCATGAAACACTGCCTCAACCCATTTACTTGTGCAATCTGTCATTTCTGAGTGAAATTGCATATTCATCGAGAAAAAGATGTAAGGTGGTACTTGATTTCATCCATTGAAAGTAAAAATTTCTCCTAGATCAAGTTAAATTATTTATTCTGATTAAATAAATTACAGATACATGGTAATAGCGGTATGAATAGCCACATTCTTAACGGCAAAAATTAAATGTAATTTCAATTCACATCAAAGAACACAGAGAGTCAGATTATGATGGGTGATTGACAGGTGTCAAAATTAGGAGAGGCAGTGCTTGTAGGAAGGGTTTTGAGCACTGATCTATAATAGAGATTAGATTAGATTATATAGAGATCATTGGTTTTGAGGCTATTATGGCCGGTTGCCATTACCGTTTCACTCATTGACAATATCGAGAACTTTGCAACTGTAGCACTGAAGAAGATGTAGAATCATGTTTAATCTTTTTATTTTGTTGACATGATCAGAGTGACTCTTTTTTCATTTTGCTGGTGCAAGGGCGTCACCTGGTGGACGTATGATCATTTGCACAAAATGTAGTTATTTATCCCACAAACCTCTTGTCCAATTATAAAAGAATGATAGATTTTAAAATACAAAGCCTTTAGAACAGGTTTTCAATGTTACTGGATCATTCCAATCTGTTATACTATTTCTAACTGTATTTCTGACTCCAAATATATATATTTTTTAAATCAAAGAGGACAAATTATATGAAAGAACGATCCATAGAGTGGCTGCATACACAGCCAGAAATACTATAAACACTAAATGGCTAAATTATTCTTCACATTAAAGCTTTTGTCCTCTTTTCAGTAAATATCCACATGATTTTACTCTATACTTTCATTGCTCATAGAATTTTTTGACGGCACTAAATGTTGACTTGAAAACAACAGAGAAAGGCAAAAATTATAATGGAAGGCCCCATGTGAAAATCATGATAAATGGACACAATTAAAAAAAATTTTAAAAGTCTGAAACCGCAATAAAGCAAGGCACGTGAGGAAATCAAGTGCTTCAGTTACAAATGAGATGCAGTCCCATTGATTGTCCTTAGTGTCTTGAAAACAGCTCAAATATATTCACAATTCTACAACTTAAGCAGCCTAGTGGTTTAATCTTTATGAATTGATTCATTAACTTATTTTGCACTCAGAAATGTAGTAAAAACACATTTCTGACTGAACAAAAACATCAAGAAATTAAAACTGACCAGATTTACTTAATGTACTGCATAAGAAATAGTTTGTAAATGCGGTTTCATGTTGACTTGAAAAACAAGCACAGGATTTTCCCTCATTTAATCGCAGTTTAAGGCCAATTTCACTACATCATTAGCACTTAGTGTATGAAAATATAAGGCAGGGTCTTTGTCTGTTAATATCAGACACCATATGCATTTCCTCATCTGAGAATTGTTCCTTGTGCAGTGTCTGACATGAATCCCTTTTTCCCCAAAAATTAGGCACTCAGATGTAGCCAACAGATGTGACAGATGTGTCACGTTCAACGACTGAAGAAATCAGTTTCTTTTTCAGTTTGAAAGAAGTTCCTTCCTAGTAAATCAGGTACTGTAACTCAGAGTAAATAAGAGGAAACATGACGGCACAGGCTCTGTACAGGATGGCTATGCTGTTGACCAGCGCTCGTGGTATCGTGAGCCAGGATTCAGATCTGAAGCTGAAGTAGATGGCGTATAATGCCACAGCGAAAAAGTGACCGATCAGAGTAAAGGGTTTTGGCGACAATCTGAGGAAACAAAAAAACTGATTAGTGGTGTGAGAAGATCTCAGATATCTGCAAAAACCAGTGGAAGACGTCTGATTTGAAGAGCACACTGATGTTTCTCAGTGGCAGATTCTTTGAATCTGAATACTTACACGGACAGAAGGCCGATCGGTCCATTGATGCATTCTCCGCCAAGCTTGAAATAGTGGAAACAGGCTTTTCTCAACTGATGCAGTGAATCTGAAAATAAACAGATGTTAGATATAATGAGATACTTTATGATTTTGAAAACTGAAACAGAAATATTTAAGAAAGTGTTTAGTCACTTACTGTCGGTCGCAGCAAACAGTTCATACAGAGCTTGAGCCAAAACGTTCACCACAAACGAATGAGATGATTTCCGTTCCCAGTGGAATTTCTTCTTTGCCTGACAACAGCAACAGAGTCTTCATTGCACATTTCCGTTTCTCAGATCCACTATGATGATCACAGTGGCATTTAAACATTCATCCAATGCAATCAGTTCCAAAACCTGTTGAGGTGCCGTACTGCCTACAAATGCATTTCTCTACTTACAAAGCTTCTTTATTAGCTTTGATGGTTCCATGAAGAACGTTTAAAATCCATGCAACCTTAAATACACAAAAGGTTCTTTATAATATAAAAATGTTCTTGAGATTATTAAAAAATCTTTTAAAGTGCCCCTATTATGGATTTTTGAAAATGAGCTTTCATGCAGTGTGTAACACAGCTCTAATTGAATGAAAAGTGCACCGTGTATAAAGTTACTGTCTCTCAAAAGAAAAAATCGACTCTGAATCATTGAAACGAGTCGTTTTTAAAACGAATCCCAAGCCGTTTCATGTTGACGTCAACATGAAACTTTAGCATATAGCCCGCCCACTTATTGGTCTTTTCGAGTTGGTCTGAATGAAAATGCAAATTCATTCTTTGCCACTAGATGCCGTTTTTGGAGCTGTAAAATAGCAGTTTCCCCAGTAACGCTGTACACAAAGCAGCACTGCGCTCACAAACGCTGCTTATTAGGCATTACAGGCATTATGAAATGAAAATGAGACCAATCGAACCAATCGCTGCAGATTAGCGTCACGCAAAAGAGGGGTTTGGAAAAATTAATCGTTGAGCCAATCGTTTGGGAGTTGATGAGCAAATAAGGTAAAAATAAATGCATATTATAAGACAACAAACGTGTTTTTTGACCTTGCATGCATGTCAACCTGTTGTTGGGGACTCCCAAAACCAAAATATGAACCTTTCATTAACCATAATAGGGGCATTTTAAGAACTGTTCACTGACCGATTCTTCAGAGGCACAAAAATGGTTCTTCTGTGAGAAAAAAACAAACTGTTTGGAACCTTTTAAGAGTGTATTGTTATGCCTAATCTAATAAGCATAAATGTATACGTAAACCACAAATACATTTATCAATAAAAAATATTTTGCACATCTTATGCTACTTACAGTATGTAGGCAACTCACTAGGTTTTGCAGCCAAGTTGATATACAGTATGTTGTTGTTGTATGTTTAATGTGCAATGAAGATAAGCACTAGAAAGGTATCTAACTTTCCACACTCTGACCATTGTAACTGCAGATGTTACCTGGAGCACAGCTGTATTGTCATAGAGATCAGGGATGTTCTTGAGCAGGTCTCTCCAGATGTGGATGTCATTCAGCACCACACTCATGCCGCCGCCGGTCAGAGGATGACGCATGTTATACGCATCGCCTAACAGCAGAACCCCTGATGGAGGACAGGTGGGTCAACACTTGCAACACATAAAGCTGCACCTTTTCACTCTGTGCATCTGGTCAGGATTTTTAGGGTTGTAAAAATGATGTTACGAGATCCAATGCTTAATTTAACTGTTCCACTTTAATATAACATCCACATTTTAGAGTTTTCATGCCTTAAAACTTAATTATTTCAACATTTGACCAGTAATTTTCCAATTAAGTCTCTTATGCTCACCAAGGCTGCATTTATTTGATCAGAGATGCAGTAAAAAACAGTAATATTATCCAATATTATTATAATTTAAAATGGCTGTTTTCTATTTTAATATATTTTAAAATGTAATTTATTCCTGTTTTCCAAAGCTGAATTTTCAGCATCATTACTCCAGTCTTCAGTGTCACATGATATTTCAGAAAACATTCTAATGTGCTGATTTGCTTCTCAAGAAACATTTCTTATTATTATCAATGCTGAAAATAGTTGTGCTGCTTAATAACTTTGTGGAAACCAAGATACAGATTTAAAAGTTTGGGTTAAGTATGTAATAAACCAGGCTTGCCTTGTTTATTGACTGGTGCGGGTGGCAGGAAGCTGGCGGGCATTGTTCTCAAGCGATCATTCTGCAGTGCCAACATGAACGGCTCCTTTAAGTGCTCTGTTTAAGCAAAATACACATATTTGTGAGCATTCTGTCATCTAAATGCCTAAACTGCATTGTTGTCATCTGTAAAGAAATACAACTGAAATAAGAAGTATTTCAAAAATCTGTGTCTTTAAAAAAAAAATAAAGACTTGTATTAGCAATTTGGTTATTTTAAAGTCTAAATCTGATACCTGGTAGTTGTGGGTAGATTTTTTCCATCATGTACCGCATAAGGTCTCGAGGCATCTCTCCTCGGATGTCCACCAGAACCCGAGTTTCATTGGAGGAGATCTGATAGATCAACACTGGACTGGGATTAGCTAGAACCAGCTCTGCATGGTTGGGCTTGAATTGAGGAGAGTCCTGGAAGAGAGCATCATAACACAATCAATCATTGTGTTTTTGGGCATTTTTAACAGAGAAATGCAACGTCATCTTTTGTTTACCTTCATTATGCATCCAACAAAATGAGAAGACACTTTAGCTTTCCCAGAAATCAGATTCTTACGGAACTTGGAGAAACATCCGTCTGCAACTACAGTGAGGGGAGCATGGATCTCCTGAGAGAGAGAGAGAGAGAGAGAGAGAGAGAGAGAGTAAAATTGCAGTATGGAAAAGCAAATCTAAATGCCTTTGATCCATTTATCAATACTATATACAACCATAACCATCCTTTTACAAATATTACAACCAAGTGTCAGTGTGTCATTACCTTGATCATCCCTGAATCCTTCTCCTTATACTGAATTCCTGTCACACAACCATCTTCTTCCTCCAGGCTGGTCACCGTTCCCTCCTCAAACTTCACACTGTGCAAATATGACATGATATTAGATCCATCAGTCTCCAAATCCATCACTAATGAGACACAAAAGTGCACCAACTAATACCTAAAGAAAATCTACCTAAGCCTGTAGGTACTGTATAATCTCACCATTTATGAAATCTACAGTCAAATGTTTTCTCTAGCAGTGGTTTTATATATTGGTTTTAAACAGCTAGTTCACACACTTTCTAATTAGAATCAGAATTTTTCTGAAAAACAGAAGTAATGATAAGCACAACAGTCATCGGTATCATTATATTCTTATATTACAAATCGCGTCAGGTATTTACTTGGGCTCAGCGAGAGCAGCTCGACGCAGTCCCATGATGAAGCGTCCATGATGGAAAGCACGTCCACCCTGAATGCTGCTCTCCTGCTGGGGATACGGGATCTCCACCTCCGTTCGACTCTCCAGGTCATGGATTACATAACCATTCACCACATGGGCGTCCAGACCTTCAACAGCATCTGAAAGAAGACAAAGAGTTTGTGAATATAAAATGCAAAGTTGAAAAGTGCAATTTCATTTATGTGAATTTAGATATTACAGTTCTATGCAATAAAAGCACATTTGGTCTATTTATTAGATATTTAAAAATATGCTAGGAGGATTTGAACAAGCATGCATTTAAAGGGGTCATAGGATGCCCATTTTCCACAAGTTGATATGATTCTTTAGGGTCTTAATGAAAAGTCTGTAACATAGTTTGGTTAAAATTTCTCAATGGTATTGTAAAAAAACACCTTTTTTACCCTGTCAAAATCAGCACTTTTCAGATCAAGACGTTTTTGTAGCATTTCTCTTTAAATGTTAATGAGCTCTGCTGACCCCGCCCCTCTCTTCCTAGCTGCTCTCAGAGAGACTGTTTACTTTAGCCGCATTCATCTTGAAACTTGCTAATTAGCACATTATTAGGAAAGGCGATTTGCAAAGATTCATTACAAAACATTATACTCACTTCTTCTGTAGATGAGGCTGGATCATGAAAGATTCGCGCGAACATAGACACATTTAGGTAGATTAGGGGCGCATTCGCTTCAGAAACAATGTAATCCACTGCCAGTTCAGCGGCTCCGATGTCAGGAGTAAATGACGACTGCTATGTTCATTACTACATCCAACAACAGAACACCTCAATCGCTTAGGAAGGAGTCATGTCTACATCTGCTCCAGTGGTGAAACAATGGCGGACTGATGACAGCTCACTCAGGGCGGAGCTAAGGGTAGACGCCAGTCCAGTCTGTGCTGAAACGCTACTGTCAATCAAACTATCGTGGGAGGGGCCTGTCTGTGTGACGTCACACAGACAGGCATCTGAGATTGGCTCGATTTGAGAAAGGGTAAAACATTTAGGCCCAATCCCAGTTCTACCCCTTAGCCCTTCCCCGTTCACGTGAAGGGGTAGTGGTGTCTCAATTCTCTTTTGGTTGGAGGGGTATGGGGAAGGGGAAGGGCCAGACAGCCCTTCAAACGAAGATTTTTCGGGACCACACTTCAAACGAAGGGGCATGAATGATCTCAGCATAAACCGGCTTCAGGAGCGATTGGCTCAATTTGAGAAAGGGTAAAACATTTAGGCCCAATCCCAGTTCTACCCCTTAGCCCTTCCCCGTTCACGTGAAGGGGTAGGGGTGTCTCAATTCTCTTTTGGTTGGAGGGGTATGGGGAAGGGGAAGGGCCAGACAGCCCTTCAAACGAAGATTTTTCGGGACCACACTTCAACCGAAGGGGCATGAATGATCTCAGCATAAACCGGCTTCAGGAGCAACATGGCTGCCCGAGCGGAAAAAAAGACACATAAATGTAAGCATTTTTGGCATTAATAAAGATTTTAACAAAAAGTAATAATTTGTTTTATGTTACATTCGATCATGAGTTCATATTTACAGTCATATTACTCAAAGAAATGTTTGCAAAAAATCGCTAATATTTGCTAACGTCATATCATTACAGACTGCACGATAGTGCCACAGCATATTTTCATGTCTGATCAGGGCGATAACCATCCTGTAGACATTGAGGGGGGCTAGTTCCCCCAATAATTAGAAATCGCTAAACCCTTTTCTCAAATATTTAAGTTTCTTTTCTCCTGGATGTGTAAGCTGCGCAATCTCCGATATATATGTGTGTGTTTGTGTGTGTGTGTGTGTGTTTAATATAGAACAGTAATTAAAGGCTCTAATGCACCCCAGCACACCAGTATAGGTGCGTGTATTGTAGGAGCTAGACGACGTATGATGACATGTGATGGTATAGTAGTGGTGTCCCAATTCTTAGGGGAATATTTTCACCCCTACCCCACTCTGTTTCAAGGGACAAGGGGAAGGGGTATAAAATAGAATTGGGATTGGGCCTTAGTCTTGTTTCCTGGGGGGATCTAAATTAAGTGTATTTTACTTAAGTAAAATTATCTGCCAGTGTGGTAATAAAAATGAATCTTAATGCAAATGGAAAACAACATTATTCAGAGTGTTTATTACATAGTGCAAATTTACAGTAGCTCCGCCCTCCAATGTCACACAAGGTTAAATACGAGGGGTGTGAATAATGGCTTCAGTAGTGTAGGCAGTAACGCGTTGGGCGCAGAAAAGTAGCTTGTGATGCGATTGACCGGGTTCGAGCAGTAAGCAGCGCATTAATATAGAACGTAATTAAAAGCTGAAATGCACACCAGCACAACAGTATAGGTGTGTGTATTAGGAGCTAGACGACGTATGATGATGTGTGACGGCATAGTAGTGGTGTCCCAATTCTTAGGGGAATATTTTCACCCCTACCCCTTGACACTCTGTTTCAAGGGGAAGGGCTAGGTGGAGGGGTAGGGGAAGGGGAAGGGGTATAAAATAGAATTGGGATTGGGCCTTAATCAGATTTTTAAAAAACACTGGGTGGATTTGTATCATTATAGGGTGGTTGTGTACACACACTGCCAACACACATTTCAGTTCAAACAACTTGTAAAAAGTGCATGTAGCATCCTATGACCCCTTTAATAGAAAGATCAGATGAAGTGTACTGTAACTATAAACAGGATATGGGTACCCTCCAGCCCGAGTTCTTTGAGTGCCCGATATCCTCCCGGCTGAAGAAGTTCTCCCACTATCCGATCTGGTTCTCTCATGTCCCTCTCCACCACTGTGACCCTCCGGCCGTCTCGGGCCAGAACGGAGGCCATGGCTGACCCCAGCACACCAGCGCCCACTATGATGACCTCTGGATCCTCTCCCTGACTAGACTGACTGTCTGTCGCCCTCTTTCGCTTTACATCTCTCTAGTTAGAAAGAGTGAAGAAAGAAAAGTGAGTATTCTAATAATATAACTTTTTGTAAATAATATTTGTTTTCTGAAAAAATAATAATTAGAAATGTCATTAAAAAGACAAAAAATACATTTTATGTTTTACATCATGGTAATAGTTAACTAAAATTTAAACCATAAAAAATATATATATTTTTGTTACTTAAAATAACAAAATAACTTGAGATAAAATAACATGAAATAAAATGAATAAAAACTGTATAGACATATTAAATAATAATAATAATAATAATATTGACAAATACGCACAAAATTTACAGTTTCAAATTCAAATGAAAACATGAAATAAAAACTATAATAGTATCTCATGGATACAAATATCACTTAATGAAAAAATACACCTCTTGATGTAGCTTATTATAATGTAATAAGAATAAATGTACGGGATTTTTATGTTTAAAATAATAAAATAATAATCTGTAATATGTTTCTCATCTACCAAACGCGACAATTGATTAAAGTAAGAAAGAAAGAAAGAAAAATGACTCGTTATTAGTGGTGAAATATTTCCAGTGATCATTTTAACAGCTTAAAATAGTCTACATGGAAACTAAATAGAAAATATATAAATAACTATATAGAAAAAATTAATAATAAAATAAAAACACAAAAACACTATCTCACCTTCGTAGAAGTGCGACTACAACTGTCTGTACTGGACTTGGAGAAGAGTTTTTTGGTCGGAGGAAAGGAAGTCAAGAGGTTGAGAGGCATCTGGAGAAACTGAGGCGCTTTGAGCGTCTGTCCGCGCAAGCCGAGGCACGTGACAATCAGACCCACGGACACGCACAGCACCGCGGCCACCACCAGCTCTCTGGGCGCATAACTCACCAGAGCATCGCATTTCTTATAGATATATGTAAAACTTGCAATTCCAAGAAAGGTCCACATGTCGAAAATCAGTTCAAATATCAAAACAAAAAAAATGACGTTCAAAAATAGCAACAACAATCTCAAAAGACAAGCACAGGTGATCAGGTGATCAGACTTTTGAGTTAGCCTATTGTTCCACACAAAAACTGTGAAAAAAATATTATCCGTTTTTATAAATAATTTAGGTCATGAATTCAGTGAAAAGCCTCTTATTATAAATAATCATAAATAAAAAGTAGGTATAATATCCAGCACATGAGTGCACCTCGAGCTGGTGCGACGCTTCTAGGTGATGCTGAATAATTTATGATAATGAGGGCGCGGATCCTCTTGCAGTTTGTAGACAGCAGCGTCCCGCCTCCTCTCTTTAGAACGAACCAACCAGAAGCGAGTATTCGGTGAGCAGAGCTCACGCTATCTGGCCATTGGCCAATCCAAGGCTGCTGGTTGGCGAATGGACTGCAGTATGATGTGATGTCACTGAGAGGTTGCGTTTGGCAGATGTTACAAGTAAAATAGTCCTAAAGTGCACGTTGTTTTAAAAGGGGAAAAATACATTTATGCCTATACATTGGGGAGAATAAATAACTAAATGCTGTATATAATTAATAATAAATAATTAAATAATAATGTAATTATTATATCATATAATGTTATTTTGTACATTGAAAAAAAAAACATCTCCGAAAAAAAAGAAAGGCGGAGTTTAAAAATAACAAGGTGTGTGGCACAGAAATAACAAAAAAAAATAATAAAATGATAAAACACTTTCATGATTCCAGGTTGGTATACATGGAGAACAGAGTAGACGCATTTATTAAAGGTGACATATCATGAAAATCTGACTTTTCCAGGTTTTAAGTGCTATAATCAGGTCCAAGGTGCATCTACCAACCAAGGAAACGTGAAAAAGATTAACTCAGTAACTTTGTTTTGGTAAGCCTTTTTCTGCAAGCTTCTGAGAAAACAAGCGCGTCTGATTTCACGCCTTTGGTGACGTTGCAAAGGGATCTCATTATAATATTACCGCCCCTTAATATGTAAGTTTACACCCATGGCGCCGGCATCGTGTTTTCGCAAGCGACAACGGTCTACCAGCTCTAACGCCATGGCGAAAGTTTGAGCAAAACATACTAACTGTTCTGTCTTTGTCTGCACAGACGAGCACAGAACACTATTTAGATCTAAAATAAACATGCGATTTATTTCCCAGCTGTTTACCTTCACATACATAACCGACTGGTTTTTTTTTTACGTTTTTTTAACGTAAACGTGTGTGAATGAGAACTTAGTTTAGAACTCACATGCGGTGACAGCCGCTTTCTGTCCGTGTGCTTCGTTTAAACTCATATGGTTTAAAACGCATGATTTTAGCGTGATAAACATGATAATCAGAACCAAAACAGATGTTTTTAGCAGGTCTGAGCTGTAATGGCGCAGCTCTATTCTGGAAAAGGGGGCGGGGAGCAGCAGCTCATTTGCATTTAAAGAGACAGGCCCAAAAACAGCGCGTTTCTGCTTCCACTCAAAATAGGCATTTTCAAAATGATATAATAAATTATCTGTGGAGTATTTTGAGCTGAAACTTCACCAACACATTCTGGGGACACCAGAGACTTATATTACATATTGTAAAAAGGGGCATAATATGTCTCCTTTAAAGTATTTCTGGCAAAAGCATATAGTGTCATTGTCAAAAAACTGATCCTGTGCTAAGTGTAGCATACTTAATCTACGCAAGATCACACATTGAGGTAAACAAAGAAGACCAGAGAACTCCATTTAACTCATGACTAATAAACACCAATGACACTATGTAAAATGAGAGCTTATGGCATGATGATAAAACCTTGACCTCACACCATAAAACAAGCGTTTCCTAGTTTTTTGGGGGTTTTTTTAGGTTTTGCTTGCAGAGTTGTGTATGTACATTTTGTTGTATTACCTTTAATGTATGATTATTTAAATGAATAATATAGCTAATCTAATCTAATGATAATCAACATTGAAAATAATGAAATTTTAAATATAAAAAAACTCTGTAACTCAGTAATGACAGTAATTTAAAAAAATCCTGAAATAGACTTCATTGTCTTAATGAAAAAAAAATATATAATTTCAGGGTGAAATTACATGGACATGATTTCAAGAAATTTTCACCCCAAAATTTCATAAACACAGTATTTAATTTAAAAAGTTTAGTAAACAGGAACAAGTTTTAACAACCAGGAATATTCACTATTAAGCAGAAACTCTATTGTAAGTTTCCCCAGCTGGTTATGAAATCCAGTGCAATACAACAGCTGTTTTCTGTGTTAGAAATGCTTCCTTTTCGAAAGTATTTTACATTTAAATATTTAAAAAGTTTAGTAAACAGTTTTAACAACCAGGAATATTCACTATTAAGCAGAAACTCTATTGTAAATTTCCCCAGCTGGTTATGAAATCCAGTGCAATACAACAGCTGTTTTCTGTGTTAGAAATGCTTCCTTTTCATGCTGTTTTACTAGAGTATGAGCCCTGAAACAAAACTAATCGCACTGAAATGTCTGAGAGGAAAAACAGCCTATATTGTTAACTATGACCGTGTGTGTAACTTGAAATGTTTATGTTAATGCTACTAAAATGTTACATTTTCTAACCATTTAACATGAGGACACATAGAAACTAGTCACTTTCACTGCTCAGGTGTTTAGTTTATTGTAATGAAGTTATAAAATAGCTGATGCAGAAAAATCAACAAATTTAAAAAGAACAGAACAGTACCCAGACTCATAAATACAGTATTTACACATTATAGTACACAAGAAAAAACAGCAGGGACTTTGGTCTGGAACGCTACATGGAAACAAAAAGAGTTTAACCCATTGCTACAGTTCATGAATATTTTTATAATGTAGCCTCTATAGTACACATGAACGAAGGTTTGGGCTTGGTGGAGAAAGGGCCATTCCTTTACTTTGTTTACTCAATAAGCAACATGCTGCTTTTTCCCATACCATTGCACCTGAAGGCAAAATAAATCCACCGAATTTACCAGGCACTGAGAATGAGGCACTTGTGCACCTGGCTAGCGAGACTGAGGATTGGCACGGGGAGGATGCTACACATATTGATTATTAAGAGTTCTCCTATGCGGTGGAATCTGATGGCTTCTTGTCTTTCTTCTTTTTCTTGGTCTTCTTGGCCTGGCAGGGTTTGCACACGCAGCACAGGATGCAGGGAGAGGCCAGCAGCAGCAGTGGTGACGTCACTAGCACGATGATGCTGACGCCCACCAGTATACCGACCACCTGAACATCACAACAACACAAAAGCAGAAAGTCAAGCAGGATCTTACTGCATGTGAGTAGTTTTCATGATAGTAACAGTCTAATTTTGCTGAGAAGAAAACAAGTCAACTGAAAAAGCAGCAAAAATCTGACAAAAATTGGTGCTTTCTAAAACTAGACATCAAAGTCATTTGGAAATTGGTAAATGTCTGACATAATGAAAAACAATGCAAATTGGCATTCCAGCTAACCTGTGTCCTGTTCCACATGACAGAAGCTCTGGAGTGTCCCAGCTTGTTTCGGCATGGTCCTTTATCGTAATGTCTCAGAAATATATCGCCCTGTAACGTAGGGACATTTTTGATCCAAAAAGGCTTAAAAATATTAAATGTCACAAAGAAAGATATAGTAAATGTGTGTATAACAACAACACAACAACAACAATAATAATGATTTTTTTTTTAATTTAAATGATCAAATAAAAATAATAATAATATTATATTACAATTTAATTAATAATTTATATATTATTATTATTATTATTATTGAAATTTAATCAAATATTTAAATATATAATTTTTTTATTATCAATAGATACTTATATTTTATTAATTTTAAATTTCAACTGTAAAAATAAATGTTTTAATTTTAAATAATAATAATAAATAAATGATTCAAATTGAAAATTGTTGTTGTTGTTATTACTAATATTGAAAATTAATATTATATTAAAATGGAATTAATAGAAAAATAATTGAATTTTATTATTAGTAGTAGTAGTAATATAATAAAATAAAATTTGAATAAAATATTTATCTTTTATTATTCATATAATAGATACTTTTCATTTTTAATTATAATATTAAAATGGGTTTTAATTTTAAATTATTGTAGTAATAATAATAATAACTATTATTATTATACATTTACAATGTCATGTCCAAAAAACAAGGTGTTCCCATAGAACATGTGCAATCTGTACTGCTTCTAATATCATGATTTAATCGTGGTACTATGTCCAGAAAATATACATTAATGTGATACTGTGATTTTAATCATTCACAGTACAAACCATGGTATGATTGTAATACCATGGTATGTCTAGTGTCGTAGTGTCCAAAATTATTTGTGTTGGTGGCAGAACAATTGTAAAGCCCTAGAATCACTTACATCCAGATTCTGTAGGCAGTACCAGCAGAACGTGTGTTTGCAGCTCTTGCAGAGCATCTGCGCACAGCCCTGATTGCGCTCTATGTAGACGCCACACACTGGACACTGTTTAATGGCTGCATCAGTATCAGTGCTGCTCAGTTCACTGCAGAGACGACACACAGAGCACGTTTAGAGGGCCGTGTTATGGAACTGAATGATAAACAGTTGTTCGATCAGTGGTAAATCGGTCACACTGACCTGTCTGCTGATGGTACCATCAGTGGCTGGTGCTGGGAGCAGGAGTGACCATCTATCCAGGGGCTTCTGCAGCCGCAGCAGAAGACATCATGGCACGTGGGGCAGGGCACAGGAACCGGTTTGCCTTCGGTTTCAGGTGTCACACTGCACACGGCCTGGCAGTCCAGCTTGGGACACCAAGCCTTACTGGGGTCTAACTGAACTCCTGAAAGAAACCGAAAGAAAGACTGAGGTGAAAAAAAACATTCGAGGCTTGAAAAAAAAAAAAAAGATGTGGCAAAGCCAATTCATTTGCTTGCAAATTTCCCTTCCTCATTGATAATTTTTCATTGAGGTTTACTGTTAACAGTCTCGAATCCGTCTCAGGAAGACTTCTGCGAATACTAACGTCACAGTTTACTTGACACCACAGACAGACTAGACGATTCCTAGCATGTTGGGACTCGGAGCAGTTCAGATGCAGACAGAGGCAGTGGAAGAAGAAAATCCCACAGCTTCTGCTGTCTGAATAAGCTCATTGTTTACGGTTCTTCTATAAAAGCTGGACCTTGGCAGACACAAACCAGCAACATGAACCGTGACTCAGAGAAGAAGCAGCACACTCACACTTGAGCCGTAGGATAAAAACTGATAGTCATAACTTTTCTGATTCTAAAATATACAATTGACAATAAGCTCATTTTTGTGTCTGAAACTTGAAAATGTTTGCATTTGCAGACAGTATAGACAGACATCTATATCAAGCTATCAAGTCATGTTTAAATCCAGTGTTTGAGTCATATCTAAGATGCCTTCATCTGGTTTTTTTTAAAGGCAGCAAAGATGCATCCTTCTCTTGCTGTGATATTTTTTTATTTTTATAATAAGAAATTTCAGTTTACATTTTTAGTGTTTAAATTAAATTAACTGGGTACCAAGTTGTGCCAAGTTAATGTGCCAAGCAGCTGCTGCTGCAGTGAAATTACTGTCTGTACTCCTACAAAATTATGCTTGAACTGAGGAAAATGGCTTTTGAAAATAGATTTTTTGATCGAATATTGATTTAAAATCAATTTTCACACTCGGTTTTCTTTGAATCTGAACAAACGCTCTGTTTCACAGGACAGATCATAGTCTAAGAGATCTGATTTTTGCCAGAACTCAATTTTGGTTGATTTTCAATTGCTAGCCTATATTTTAAACTAGAGACAGAAACAACACAATATAGCTAAAATCACCAATAACCACTGACTGACATAAATAGTCTAGTAAGCCTAAAAGTATGCTTCTTTATAACTCACAAACGCTCAGAACTGTTTGTTCCTGCCTTTCATATTCAGTGATTTTCAGTGAGGGTTCCAGTAACACTATCCTTCATGAGTGATTATGGGAAGTGATACACCTAGGGCTGCACGATTAATCGAATGCGATTGTCATGCGCATTTTGATAGTAATGCCGGTTCAGTAATCAGCAGGAAATCATCATCACGTGCTTTCAGATGGAGCAGAATTTACTACACACAGCCGTAGTTCACTGACAAGTTATGCAAAAAAAAAAAAACGATTTTATTGCGCGATTCTGAAATCGAAGGAATCGTTGGCGATAATGACAGCTGTTTGCATAGCTATTGAATCTTCTATTTCTGGGTTACATCTGGATTTTCTGATACGTTTTCTGGGTAACTTCTGCGAGGCATATTTGGAGTTTCAGATTGAGTGCGCCCTCTGGCCTTTGGATGGAGATTTACTGCTGATCACAGAACCGTGCTTCACTGAAAGATACGCATGACAATCGCAGCTTCTGTCGAATCGCGATCTCTATTCCATTTCGATTTATCGTGCAGCCCTAATGCATACATACATGAAGCAGGACAAGCACGTACCTCTTTCAAATCGGAGCCGCTGATAGAGCTCAAACTGATCGCTGGGGGCAAACAAGGCAAGCTGTATAAAGAAGGATATTAATTCATATTCAGGTCATGTTGGAATGTGTCATGTTTGAGCTACAGAACTGCACATGAATAGCACATCAGGTTTGCAAATCAGATCTTATGTAGGAGATAATGTACTGTCAGCTGGTCAACATCGCGAAATAAATCCAGACGTAGGTACATGATCCTGCTTATCACACATTTACATAATACAGTTAGAAATTTTTATTATAAATCACAAGAAAAAGACTGAAATAATACAAAAGAGGTCAAAAAAATCCATGTAGACGGTTTAGCATTTACATTAAACATCAGAGTGTCAGAACAAAATTTTCCAAAGACCAGAGTCATGACACCAGGTAATATTTATATCACTGTACTTATATTAGTTCACAAAGCAGGTTGGTTAAGATCATGAGGGGAAAATAATACTGGGACTTGTGGAAACATTTGACTGATGAAAAACATTTGTGATAAATAAAGCCAGTGTGTTCTTGTTGAGATTAATGCTGTGGCAACCAAAAGCAAAATGAACATTTAGGCTAAACAAACCCAGACAAATTTCATCAAAGCTCTTTGTGTTCACTTTTGCTCTATTTTAATTTGCCATGGCATTGTTATGAGGTTTCTAAGGTTGAGCCTAATTTTGTCACTAGGGTGATCTGAGTGGTTGCTAGGGGGTTGCTTTTGTGAGTCAACTCCAAAACTCTGTTAATTTACATTACTGTTCAAAAGTTTGGGGTCATTTTTAAAGAAATTAATTCTTTTATTCAGCTAGGATTAATTGAAAAAAAGGGTCAAATGTTTCAAATAAATGCTGTTCTTTCAAACTTTCTATTCATCAAAGAATCCTGAAAAATGCATCCGTTTCCACAAAATATTAAGCAGCACAACAGTACATCAGCATATTAGAAAGATTTCTGAAGGATTATGTGACACTGAAGACTGGAGTGATGATGCATCACAGGAATAATTTACATTTTAAAGGGATAGTTCACCCAAAAATGAAAATTAGCGCATGATTTACTCACCGTGCTTCCGTGTTCATCACTTCTCACCGGCGCATGTGCTACCCATACGTCCTGAACGCGCGTACGACAGTTACAGGAAGTGACAGAAAAGTGTTTATAAGTTTTTAAATATGTATATTTTTATTACAACAACGCATGGATTCGCTACAGAAGGCCTTCATTCACCCCCCCGGAGCCATGTGAGGCACGTTTTACTATGGATCTATGCGCTTAATTTCACTTCTTTTGGACTGATGAACTGTAACACCCGCTGAGTGCCATTCTAAAGCTTGGAAGATCAAAGACATTTTTTAATATAACTCCGACTGGATTCGTCTGAAAGAAGAAAGTCATATACACCTAGGCTGCCTTGAGGGTGAGTAAATCATGGGCTAATTTTCATTTTTGGGTGAACTAACCCTTTAACATATAATAAAAAAACGGTTATTTTAAATTGTAATAATATTTCACAATATTACTGTTTTAACTGTATTTCTAATCAAATTAATGCTGCCTAGGTGTTATGTAGTGGAAGGATTTTCATATCGTCAATATTTGCACAGTCAATATTTGCAGCGTGATCTGCGGAACTGGAAACTGTTGTTGACTGAGAAAGAAGAACAGAGAGCGAGACAGACAAATGTACCTCAGAGTCCAGCAGAGTTCCGGTGTTCTTGCAGGCTGGATCAGGGCAGGTGATGGCACTGCCCGCACCGCCCCGAATAGCCAACTGGACATACTGCCTTAAACACTGCAAACACAACAGAGCTGTGACATACATATACATATATATATATATATATATATATATATATATATATATATAACACAAACACACAGTTTTAGACATACAAATCTTGTCTTGTTCTATAATCACAAAATTTTAGCAATTTTAATGTGCCTGGATGAGGGTTTTTTTGTGTGTTTGTGTATGTTATCACGAGATACTTTCATAGTTTTTTGTTAATATTTAATATTTTCCATTTTCATTTTCATTACAAATTTAGTTATTTTGTTTTTGCCATTTTTATTACTTTTTGTACCTTTTCTTAAAAAATGTCTTTATAGTTTTTAATAATTATTGTAAAAAAAAAAAAAGTTTAGTTATGCAAGTACAACAAGTTAAATAAAAATGAGAAATGTTGCCTTGGCAACTAGCTGAATTAAAATAAGCTTTTTTTAAATTTTATTTCAGTTCACTTTTATTTCAACTAACGCAAATGTTTTTTTATGCTTTTAGTTTTCATTTAGCCTAACTATAATATCCCTAGTCAAGATGATCAATGTTCAGAATGAAACATAGTTTTGACATAGTATTAGCAATATTTATGCTTTTCAGGGGAAGCAATTGTTGAATGAATGTTGGAGTACAGTACAATAGGAGAAAATGTTTTAACTTAAAAAAATGCCACACTTCAGCTTAAAAACCATAAAAAGTCAAATTAATTGTAAGTCTGACCCACGAGGAATAGGCTAGATTTGGCTAATCTTAGACGGCATGTGAAAGAAATACCACCCCTCCCTTCAAGACTGAAAACTATTGTGCTTTGTTTACTGTATTTCTTTGACACCAACCTTGTGCTAATAACCCAGACCCCAGCTAGAGATAAACACCTGCTTATGGCAAGATGTTTGTGAAAATGATTTTCCTATATCACTAGTACTAACGTAATGTATGTAATAGCAACTCGCATGACGACACACTTCAGTTTTAAAGATAAATATAGATTTATTCAGCAATGCTCTTACCTGCACACAGAACACACAGTTACAGGACTGCAATGTGCTGGTGTCCAGTTCAGGACAGTTGGTCAGGCAGAGTTTGCAGTGGATCGTGGCTTTTTCTGCCTCCATGCCTGCCTCCTGTTGTTGTTTAGCCCTTAAACTTCAGAAATAGTGATGTGACGTCCTCCATGCTTCTAAAGAGAGGAACAAACAAAGCGGAGGTGGATAGATTGCAACGTTTGAGTTCTAACATCACAAAGGTTTCAAAACGCAGTTTACGCACTGCAGTGGAGTAATAATGGAAAGAAAGCTCTTCAGCAGAAATGTAAAATCATACTTCTGAAGTCAGTTTTCAGTAGAATCACACGCAGACCACACAGAAGCATTTAAAAACGGTAAAACTCACTGTTAGTCGGATGCTCTGTTATTAGCCGACTGTCTAATCTCATTTGTGTTGTGAACAACTCAAAACCTGTTCAGCCTGCCCTCTTAATGAGACACCAGACGAGTCAATCCGGAGGAACAAGAGATCTAGATTCCACCCTGAATGAACTCACTGCTTTATGAAGTCTTCCAGTCAACATTCCTGTCCCTCATGGCGACTGAATCCCAATCGGGAAGAAGTCATAATAACATAATCCAGGATAAAGCTAGATTAGAGGGCCCCGCCTGCCTCGACAGGTCAGAAAAATAGAGAACGGGATGAAAGCATGAGGTGGAGAGAATAGTGACATTTTTATCCATGGCACATTTGTGCTCTTTACATTAATGTCTCCTCTGTTACGATCAATGTGGATAACATCACTGCCCTAAATGTCCACTGTCTCCCCAGTCAGTATTGATTGGCAAGACACGTGTGACATCCACTGACACTTGCGTAGTTCGTTTTTTAGTTTTTGTTTTTTTTCCTACCATGTCATTGTCCTTTTGACAGAGAGTTTGCACTGTTTTTGGAGTTTCACCCCTCGTGACCGAACAAGAATAAAGAAGAAAGAAAAAATCGTATTAGGAAATGTGCTGAATCATTCGAAGTGTGTTTTTGTGACAAATGAGGACATAAATTTGTATAATGACAAGGGTATGACATAGGTATTACAAGGAGAAGGTGACTTTTCAGGACATTACCCCATGTCCCCACTTTTCAAAACGCTTATAAATCTCACAGAATGGAGTGTATTGAAAATCTGAAATAGCACAAAGTTTCCTGTAAGGGGTAGGTTTAGGGGTAGGGTTGGTGTAGGGCAATAGAATATACGGTCTGTACAGTATAAAAACCATTACGCCTATGGGATGTCCCCACTTTTCACAAAAACAAAACTGTGTGTGTGTGTGTGTGTGTGTGTGTGCATAAATAATTGTAAAAAGCAAAAACAAGAAAGTTTTTTTTTTTTTTTTCAAACACCAAATCCCAAACCAAACAATAAAGGATCAGGAACAAAATGGTATTTAATAATTAGGAAATGTGCTGAATCGATGTCTGGCAGGAATATGATTAATGTCCTGAATCACTATTGATCAGCCCAAAAACACACTTGGTTACACCTCATAAAGTGGGTCACTCTGTAAATCTAGGTGAGCTCTCTGGCATTTCTCAGCAGTGAACATTATTTACATATACTTTGGTTTTGAGCACAGGGAAGTGAAAGCAAAAACAATTTTTTTTCAAACACCAAATCCCAAACCAAACAATAAAGGATCAGGAACAAAATGGTATTTAATAATTAGGAAATGTGCTGAATCGATGTCTGGCAGGAATATGATTAATGTCCTGAATCACTATTGATCAGCCCAAAAACACACTTGGTTACACCTCATAAAGTGGGTCACTCTGTAAATCTAGGTGAGCTCTCTGGCATTTCTCAGCAGTGAACATTATTTACATATACTTTGGTTTTGAGCACAGGGAAGTGAATCACATGGCTGTTCCCAACAATTATTAATATGACGATGCAGTAAAATCTTGCCAAATGAGGAACCGAAAATAATTCACCTCTAGTCATTTTAGTAAACAACCATTTAGTGCTTATTTTTTCAGACTGTCAAAAATACTGTAAACAATTTTTTAAAAGGACAGCTGTTTTAAAATTTCTGATTACATTTTTAAAAATCATTATCTTTTATCTAGATCAAAATAATGCATGGCGTGTATAAGCAATGGAACTCAAACCAAACATTCCAGCAATAAACTAGAAATTTCAGCCATGTTTGAAATGGCATAATTGCACATTTCCTATAGCCATTAAATGGCATTTGCAAAAATGTGGAGTATACACACTGATAAATACTATAGCTGTGTCCCAAACTGCATACTGTATGAGTAAGTACTACATTTAATGAGGAACCTACTTTGTGTAAAGAAGTTTGTTTTACAAAGTATGCATGTGTGTAGTAAGAACGCAATTCGGATGTACTACATCAGCCATGCTGACAATGTCATGTGGCCTACAGTTACACTGCTTTACTGAAATCTTCACTAGCTTGCTTCCTAATCTAGGTAGGAAGTTAAAAACCTGCCACTGTATATTCAAAATATGATTGGCTCCTTGACAAATGGCTTTTGTTTCCATTTGGATCGGGGTCGCTTTGGATAAAAGCGTCTGCAAAATAGATGAATATAAATGTAAATTCATGACTCCTCTCCTGTGGCCTAATGGGATAGTTACTGTATTGGATGCGCACTTCAGAATCTTGGTGGAAGAATTAATCCGGATACCTCGCCTACTTTTTTTTATGTACTTTGTCTCCAACTATTTAGTAGGGAAGCAGGCACATTTGGAGAGAGTGCATGCTAGACGTCCTACAATGCAATGCGTTCGATATGAGACAAATCAGAATCCGTACATTTGAATATCTCCTGCTTGATTCACTTAAAAAGTTAAGAAATGTTTACACAAACCGTATTAGAACACCTCTCATACTACTGCGCAGTATGCAGTACACTAATATCCAATTCTGTCCATTGCTCGTTGTGACGTCGTAGAGCTTTTTCCGCAACTATTCTGCCAATAAATGTCAGTGTTACGGTAACTCTAGTACGGTTACAGTCAGGCATAAAATACACATTCAATATTCTTCATTTTCACGCAAACACACTGCAGCTCCCACAAAACAAATCACCTCAAATACAGACCAGTAATGTGTTGCCTACCTAGACCGCATTTTTGCGTAACAGGCGCCCCAAAATCGGAAGGCGAATGACGACTTTAAATAGTCCCGAATCTACAGTAGGTGGGGCACGATATGTTTTGAGACGCAGTTATGAACTCAGCTCACCGCTCACTGCACTCGTGTCCACCGCAGTGATTATCACACGCGCATCTGAGAATGAAGATGCTGAAGATTCTAGGATGATCGACAGACAGTCTGGTTCACATACACCTCGATCATGAAGAGGAGCCGAGAGTTACACCCGTCATGTTCCGCAAGGGTGCGTGTGTATTTTTGTGAAGTTATCGGACTGTGTTTAAGGGTTTGGCCACTTCCTGTTTTCTCCTCCCACTGACGTTTAACGTTAACTCTTTCGATCATGAGTCTTCGAATATTCTCAAATTGTGCTTTGGAAGTTAATAATAATATATATATATATACTGTATATATACACTGAACAAAATTATAAACGCAACACTTTTGTTTTTGCCCCCATTTTTTCATGAGCTGAACTCAAAGATCTAAGACTTTTTCTATGTACACAAAAGCTGAAAACATCCCAGTTCTTGCATGGCCGGCATACTCACCGGACATGTCACCCATTGAGCATGTTTGGGATGCTCTGGATCGGTGTATACGACAGCTTGTTCCAGTTCCTAGATAACATTGTGCTTAATGGGGAAACCAGTTTATGGAATTTTTACACTCATATTTCATAAAGCAAAATGGTATATCAAATCATTTTGTTATATATTTTATAACATAGTTGAGATTGAACCATCCTTAAACAAAGTTAGGTATAAAAAAATCCTGAAACCTAAAAATTGATTGGTGATTTTAAAAAAATTCCCATTGTTTTGCCTTTTCATGTCTATTCTTGTCATTTTATTTTTATAAAAACTGAGTCCTGGTGTCCTCTACAGAGGACATAGCATAACTTATGAATACAATATAATTTTTCAAAAATGTTATTTTACTATTTTTTTCTTATGCTCTAAACAATGTAATGACATGAAAAAATACTAAATTCACAAAGCTTTTTATTTCTGGTTCTCAGGAGGATAAATATATAAATAATTAGTTTACCACTGCAAGTTAATATAAACAATATATAGTATCATTTATAACAATATTTAATATTAACAACAAAATATATCTTATAAAATATATAAATCTTG
Organism: Sinocyclocheilus grahami; assembly: GCF_001515645.1. Classification (NCBI taxonomy): domain Eukaryota; kingdom Metazoa; phylum Chordata; class Actinopteri; order Cypriniformes; family Cyprinidae; genus Sinocyclocheilus; species Sinocyclocheilus grahami. Next base: position 139,007 of record NW_015505764.1, on the reverse strand, counting down.
CTTTACACTCAAATCTATCAAACTAAACTTGAAACATAACAAGGATGTAATCATTTTTATTTCACTGTCCCATTCTAAAACCTTGGATTGTTAATGATATTCACTAGTTGCATGCATTAGACAGTGCTTATGTTCATTATCAGGAGATGAGGAAGCTAAAAAAAATCCAATAATATTCAATATTTTATAGTCATTTTAAGTTCATAATAAACAACCGTTTACAACAGTACCCTCTAGTGACAAAATAAAATGTTCTAGTGTCATGTTACCTAAATATTACAACCTGGACATATTCGAACCCTGACATAAGAAAGATACCGGAGCTGTTTTGAGGCGTTTGCTCCTCATATGCTTTCCCTGAAGCAGATATGACGACTAATAACAAGAAACATGCTCACATATGACATCAGCAGGTGACATAATCAGTGTTGGGGGTAACTCATTACAAGTAATGTGAGTTACGTAATCAGATTACTTTTTTCAAGTAACTAGTAAAGTAACGCATTACTTTTTTAATTTGCAAGAAAATATCTGAGTTACTTTTTCAAAAAAGTAATGCCAGTTACTTTGTTTTCCCATTTATTGACTGACAACTCTCCTGTCCCCATATTGGGAGAAATCGGGAGTACAGAGGAGTTGTGTGCGCTGTGTGAACATGATATTGTTCTAGACTAAATGTGAATGTGTATTAATTCATCCCACTCACAAAAAAACAGATTTAGTATTCATCAAAATGAATTAAAACAGTGAAATGCAAACTCAGAATATGACGCAAACTTGCAATAATTAAATATGTTAAATAACACAAATGTATCTAATCGCATTTTATTAACCAATGTCTTTGCTGCTGACCTTTGATGATCCAGTTCAACCATACTAATAAGCAAAAATGACTTTAGAGAAACGAACAATTGTGCTTTGTTTTGTTATTGCTGAAGAGTATTTCTTCTCCTGCGTTCTACTCTACAGACGTGAATTTACTTTTGCTTCAGCCTGCGGTTTATTCATTACACTTTTTGGTGTGAAAGGGCTTTTATATTTGCTATAAATAGAACTTATATTAAAAACAATCAAGCCCTGCTTATATTTAAAAAGTAACGCAAAAGTTATATAATGCAGTACTTTCCATAAAAAGTAACTAAGTAACGTAATTAGTTACTTTTTTAGGGAGTAACGCAATATTGTAATGCATTACTTTTAAAAGTAACTTTCCCCAACACTGGACATAATGTATTTCCATTGCTCTAGTCTAGATCATGGGCTTGACATTCATATATCCATAACATTCCATTACAACCAATTTACTCTCCAGTACTCACCCTCAGATCCCAGTCTAAAGGACTATTAAGTTATCAAAGTTTTTTTTTTTTAAATGGGTTCACATAAAAACCATTATGAGAAAATCTTATGAGAGAAGCTTGTCTTTTCTTTCATGTGCCTTTATGAGAGCAACCTTATATTAGCTCAATATAAGTCTATGATGTGTGTGAGTGTCTGTGTTTGAGGGGCATCCATCATGCTGTGCAGGTACTGCAGCTGTAGTTGCCGTAAGGCTCTCATTACAGGGGAAACTAGCTGTTGCTGGTGCAAGCGTTGAAGCCAGTGCTTTGGCTTGGCTCAGGCCACAGTAATCTGACGCTGCACCTTGCGTTCAGTGCATCGCTGGCATTTCTCAGTCAACATTCCGCTCCCGGCTTTAAAAGGATGTTGGCACCATTCAGTCCTCTAAACCTGCATGTAATTGTTTAATGCCTCTGTCAAGTTCAGGGACAAACCAGCTGAAATGTGGTCTCAATGCTCTTTGAAGCAATGTTACTAACTCAAAAATTTTTTCTATATCAGTCATTTCATTAAATAGAGGGCATTAAACTCATTTAAACTCTCGTTTTTGTCTTGTGAACGGTGGTATGTCAGCTGCTAAACCACCTGAACTCTAATAATATAGCATTAACAGCACACGGCACAATCACAGACAGTCTTGGGTGAATATTTATGCATGTATGTATTTATGTATGTGTTTGTTTGTTTTATTATTCCATGACAATTAGACACATTTTACATCCAGATTTTCATTATGGTAATACATTCGGGGATGTTTTTCTTGTGATGGATTTGTGTGTGTTCTTTATTTCACTCTCAGAAAAAGAACAGCGATTATAGATAATGACGGTAAAATAAAAATGCTTAATGCACAAAAATGTGTATTTTTTAATACAATTTTACAAGTCGATACAAAACATTTAAATAATTATTATTTGTTTGTTTGTTCATTTATTTATTTGTTTATAATTAATAATACCAGAATGCACAAAAATTTATATTTTTTAATACACATTAAATTGGTCATATGATGCTGCTAAAAAGAACATTATTTTGTGTATTTGGTGTAATGAAATGTGTTTATGCGGTTTAAGGTTCAAAAACATTATTTTCCAGATACTGTACATTATTGTTTCTCCTTTATGCCCCTCCTTTCTGAAATGCGTAGATTTTTACGAAGATTTTTTTTGATTGGCCAGCTATCCAGTGCGTTGTGATTGGCCGAATACTTCAAGCGTGTGACGGAAATGTTACACCCCTTACCATACTGTGATGCCCTGTCTGCCCAGAGCGACGAGACAAAAACATTAAAACCCATTATAAATGAGACATTTGTTGCATCCAGTGGGGACATAATTACTGATTATAATAACTTATACTGTCTTTTTATGTGTTGCGTTGCATCGCGCCGTGTAAACATAAAACCATGTCATCATTTGTGATCAGAGAAATGACAAACTACAAGTGCTACTCTACACTGCTCAAAACTCGCATTTGAATTGTCAGTGGCAAATTCTTTAAATATAAAAATCGTACTTACAATCTGTGAGTCAGAACAGCTGGCATTGTAGTCTACTCTACCATGATCAGGAAACAGTCCTCCATAAAATGTGCTGCACACATCTGAATATTAGGGTTGAAGTGTTCTGGAACAGTGTTGTAAATACAACTTAACCACTGATTTCTAGTCGTGTCCTCTTTTGGAAGACCAAACAAAGTAGTTTCGCTTTCACAACGAAACACACAGCATCACACACCGCGGCCTTGAACGAGCGGAGGCCGGCTTAAGTGAGCGGCGGCCGGTGGGCTTGAGAACGGCACGGCCGGCGGATTCGACGAAGGAGCGTATGGCGCAAAGAGAAAGAAAAAATTGAAATCGCATCATATGACCCCTTTAACATATATATACAAAATATTAAATATAATATTTTATTATTATTTGTTTGTTTGTTCATTTATTTGTTTATTTATTTATAATTACTAAATTTATCTTATAATTTTAAATTATTTATCAGTGATATTGGCTTTTACTTGGTAGAAAGATGCCATTTTACAAATATTTACTTGTTTAATGGTGTCTCTTTTGAAATATGACATGGACAGTATGATGGTGTTGTGCGATCTGCTTTTTTTTAACAGTAAGGTTGAAGCTATATAAGTGTTTTTTTATATTATATTTTTATATTAAATTTCACAAAAATGACAAATTGCTTTATGGTAGCAACAAATGCACATGTACAGCTACCCACTGTAGTTACAACAGTATTATTCACAACAGTAAATTCCAAGTACTTCACTGTAAGGGGCTCCAAAGTCGCAAAAATCCACAAAACTACATACAGTTGCTTTAAACTTTTGTATGACAGGGTGATGCATGTTGAGGCCAAATTTAACAATCGTCTTGCAGGAATCTCCATGTCGAAGAGAGGCCTCTTTCATCAGTAAACTCGAGAAATGATTGTTCATACTGTTGAGTGATGGATACTATACATCACACCTACAGAACATCAATCAGACAGAATGTTTGAGTTTGACATGCTGCTCTAAATGCCACAGTGTGAGATAATAATGCTGTGCGGCTTCTGCACAGGAGCTGACAAGCGAGAGAGACAGCAAGGACCCTTAAACACGAAATGAGTGTCAGAGATATCAGCACCTTTTTCTATTTTTATCTTTTCAGAACATTGTGGATGCTTTGTATGGACTTTTAAAGGTTACTTTGCTTCAAACTGTAGATTATATACCACAAATATAGTGTATATTGCATTTTACGTTAACATTTTTAGGTCATGGTACCATGACAGTCAGCATCTAGTACAAAGTAGTTTCGCTTTCACAACGAAACACACAGCATCACACACCGCGGCCTTGAACGAGCGGAGGCCGGCTTAAGTGAGCGGCGGCCGGTGGGCTTGAGAACGGCACGGCCGGCGGATTCGACGAAG